>NW_027045322.1:0-300000 GCF_963576615.1 Watersipora subatra
ATTGTGAGAATATTACAAACGTCTGACAAAACTGAAAAATGTAAATTTCCAATTTCAACCAAACATGCTAGAAATGCTCAAATTGCGCAAATAAGCCTACTGTAGGAATTTTACAAACGTCTGACAAAACTGAAAAATGTAAATTTCCAATTTCAACCAAACATGCTAGAAATGCTCCAATTGAGCTAATTAGCTTATTGTGAGAATATTACAAACGTCTGACAAAACTGAAAAATGTAAATTTCCAATTTCAACCAAACATGCTAGAAATGCTCAAATTGCGCAAATAAGCCTACTGTAGGAATTTTACAAACGTCTGACAAAACTGAAAAATGTAAATTTCCAATTTCAACCAAGCATGCTAGAAATGCTCCAATTGAGCTAATTAGCTTATTGTGAGAATATTACAAACGTCTGACAAAACTGAAAAATGTAAATTTCCAATTTCAACCAAACATGCTAGAAATGCTCCAATTGAGCTAATTAGCTTATTGTGAGAATATTGCAATTGTCTGACAAAAGTGAAAAATGTAAATTTCCAATTTCAACCAAACATGCTAGAAATGCTCCAATTGAGCTAATTAGCTTATTGTGAGAATATTAAAAACGTCTGACAAAACTGAAAAATGTAATTTTCCAATTTCAACCAAACATGCTAGAAATGCTCCAATTGAGCTAATTAGCTTATTGTGAGAATATTACAAACGTCTGACAAAACTGAAAAATGTAAATTTCCAATTTCAACCAAACATGCTAGAAATGCTCCAATTGAGCTAATTAGCTTATTGTGAGAATATTGCAATTGTCTGACAAAAGTGAAAAATGTAAATTTCCAATTTCAACCAAACATGCTAGAAATGCTCCAATTGAGCTAATTAGCTTATTGTGAGAATATTACAAACGTCTGACAAAACTGAAAAATGTAAATTTCCAAATTTAACCAAAAATGCTAGAAATGCTCCAATTGAGCTAATTAGCTTATTGTGAGAATATTGCAAATGTCTGACAAAAGTGAAAAATGTAAATTTCCAATTTCAACCAAACATGCTAGAAATGCTCCAATTGAGCTAATTAGCTTATTGTGAGAATATTACAAACGTCTGACTAAAGTGAAAAATGTAAATTTCCAATTTCAACCAAACATGCTAGAAATGCTCCAATTGAGCTAATTAGCTTATTGTGAGAATATTACAAACGTCTGACAAACATGATAAATATAAATTTCCAATTTCAACCAAACATGCTAGAAATGCTCTAATTGAGCTAATTAGCTTACTGTGAGAATATTACAAACGTCTGACAAAACTGAAAAATGTAAATTTCCAATTTCAACCAAACATGCTAGAAATGCTCAAATTGCGTAAATAAGCCTACTGTAGGAATTTTACAAACGTCTGACAAAACTGAAAAATGTAAATTTCCAATTTCAACCAAACATGCTAGAAATGCTCCAATTGAGCTAATTAGCTTATTGAGAGAATATTGCAATTGTCTGACAAAAGTGAAAAATGTAAATTTGCAATTTCGACCAAACATGCTAGAAATGCTCCAATTGAGCTAATTAGCTTATTGCGAGAGTATTACAAACGTCTGACAAACATGATAAATGTAAATTTCCAATTTCAACCAAACATGCTAGAAATGCTCCAATTGAGCTAATTAGCTTATTGTGAGAATATTACAAACGTCTGACAACACTGAAAAATGTAAATTTCCAATTTCAACCAAACATGCTAGAAATGCTCCAATTGAGCTAATTAGCTTATTGAGAGAATATTGTAATTGTCTTACAAAAGTGAAAAATGTAAATTTCCAATTTCAACCAAACATGCTAGAAATGCTCCAATTGAGCTAATTAGCTTATTGTGAGAATATTACAAACGTCTGACAAACATGATAAATATAAATTTCCAATTTCAACCAAACATGCTAGAAATGCTCTAATTGAGCTAATTAGCTTATTGTGAGAATATTACAAACATCTGACAAAACTGAAAAATGTAAATTTCCAATTTCAACCAAACATGCTAGAAATGCTCAAATTGCGCAAATAAGCCTACTGTAGGAATTTTACAAACGTCTGACAAAACTGAAAAATGTAAATTTCCAATTTCAACCAAACATGCTAGAAATGCTCCAATTGAGCTAATTAGCTTATTGTGAGAATATTACAAACGTCTGACAAAACTGAAAAATGTAAATTTCCAATTTCAACCAAACATGCTAGAAATGCTCCAATTGAGCTAATTAGCTTATTGTGAGAATATTACAAACGTCTGACAAAACTGAAAAATGTAAATTTCCAATTTCAACCAAACATGCTAGAAATGCTCCAATTGAGCTAATTAGCTTATTGTGAAAATATTACAAACGTCTGACAAACATGATAAATGTAAATTTCCAATTTCAACCAAACATGCTAGAAATGCTCTAATTGAGCTAATTAGCTTATTGTGAGAATATTAAAAACGTCTGACAAAACTGAAAAATGTAAATTTCCAATTTCAACCAAACATGCTAGAAATGCTCCAATTGAGCTAATTAGCTTATTGTGAGAATATTACAAACGTCTGACAAAACTGAAAAATGTAAATTTCCAATTTCAACCAAACATGCTAGAAATGCTCCAATTGAGCTAATTAGCTTATTGTGAGAATATTACAAACGTCTGACAAAAGTGAAAAATGTAAATTTCCAATTTCAACCAAACATGCTAGAAATGCTCCAATTGAGCTAATTAGCTTATTGTGAGAATATTACAAACGTCTGACAAACATGATAAATATAAATTTCCAATTTCAACCAAACATGCTAGAGATGCTCCAATTGAGCTAATTAGCTTATTGTGAGAATATTACAAACGTCTGACAAAACTGAAAAATGTAAATTTCCAATTTCAACCAAACATGCTAGAAATGCTCAAATTGCGCAAATAAGCCTACTGTAGGAATTTTACAAACGTTTGACAAAACTGAAAAATGTAAATTTCCAATTTCAACCAAACATGCTAGAAATGCTCCAATTGAGCTAATTAGCTTATTGTGAGAATATTACAAACGTCTGACAAAACTGAAAAATGTAAATTTCCAATTTCAACCAAACATGCTAGAAATGCTCCAATTGAGCTAATTAGCTTATTGTGAGAATATTGCAATTGTCTGACAAAACTGAAAAATGTAAATTTCCAATTTCAACCAAACATGCTAGAAATGCTCCAATTGAGCTAATTAGCTTATTGTGAGAATATTAAAAACGTCTGACAAAACTGAAAAATGTAATTTTCCAATTTCAACCAAACATGCTAGAAATGCTCCAATTGAGCTAATTAGCTTATTGAGAGAATATTGCAATTGTCTGACAAAAGTGAAAAATGTAAATTTGCAATTTCGACCAAACATGCTAGAAATGCTCCAATTGAGCTAATTAGCTTATTGCGAGAGTATTACAAACGTCTGACAAACATGATAAATGTAAATTTCCAATTTCAACCAAACATGCTAGAAATGCTCCAATTGAGCTAATTAGCTTATTGTGAGAATATTACAAACGTCTGACAAACATGATAAATATAAATTTCCAATTTCAACCAAACATGCTAGAAATGCTCTAATTGAGCTAATTAGCTTATTGTGAGAATATTGTAATTGTCTGACAAAAGTGAAAAATGTAAATTTCCAATTTCAACCAAACATGCTAGAAATGCTCCAATTGAGCTAATTAGCTTATTGTGAGAATATTACAAACGTCTGACAAACATGATAAATATAAATTTCCAATTTCAACCAAACATGCTAGAAATGCTCTAATTGAGCTAATTAGCTTATTGTGAGAATATTACAAACGTCTGACAAAACTGAAAAATGTAAATTTCCAATTTCAACCAAACATGCTAGAAATGCTCAAATTGCGCAAATAAGCCTACTGTAGGAATTTTACAAACGTCTGACAAAACTGAAAAATGTAAATTTCCAATTTCAACCAAACATGCTAGAAATGCTCCAATTGAGCTAATTAGCTTATTGTGAGAATATTACAAACGTCTGACAAAACTGAAAAATGTAAATTTCCAATTTCAACCAAACATGCTAGAAATGCTCAAATTGCGCAAATAAGCCTACTGTAGGAATTTTACAAACGTCTGACAAAACTGAAAAATGTAAATTTCCAATTTCAACCAAACATGCTAGAAATGCTCCAATTGAGCTAATTAGCTTATTGTGAGAATATTACAAACGTCTGACAAAACTGAAAAATGTAAATTTCCAATTTCAACCAAACATGCTAGAAATGCTCCAATTGAGCTAATTAGCTTATTGTGAGAATATTGCAATTGTCTGACAAAAGTGAAAAATGTAAATTTCCAATTTCAACCAAACATGCTAGAAATGCTCCAATTGAGCTAATTAGCTTATTGTGAGAATATTAAAAACGTCTGACAAAACTGAAAAATGTAATTTTCCAATTTCAACCAAACATGCTAGAAATGCTCCAATTGAGCTAATTAGCTTATTGTGAGAATATTACAAACGTCTGACAAAACTGAAAAATGTAAATTTCCAATTTCAACCAAACATGCTAGAAATGCTCCAATTGAGCTAATTAGCTTATTGTGAGAATATTAAAAACGTCTGACAAAACTGAAAAATGTAATTTTCCAATTTCAACCAAACATGCTAGAAATGCTCCAATTGAGCTAATTAGCTTATTGTGAGAATATTACAAACGTCTGACAAAACTGAAAAATGTAAATTTCCAATTTCAACCAAACATGCTAGAAATGCTCAAATTGCGCAAATAAGCCTACTGTAGGAATTTTACAAACGTCTGACAAAACTGAAAAATGTAAATTTCCAATTTCAACCAAACATGCTAGAAATGCTCCAATTGAGCTAATTAGCTTATTGTGAGAATATTACAAACGTCTGACAAAACTGAAAAATGTAAATTTCCAATTTCAACCAAACATGCTAGAAATGCTCCAATTGAGCTAATTAGCTTATTGTGAGAATATTGCAATTGTCTGACAAAAGTGAAAAATGTAAATTTCCAATTTCAACCAAACATGCTAGAAATGCTCCAATTGAGCTAATTAGCTTATTGTGAGAATATTAAAAACGTCTGACAAAACTGAAAAATGTAATTTTCCAATTTCAACCAAACATGCTAGAAATGCTCCAATTGAGCTAATTAGCTTATTGTGAGAATATTACAAACGTCTGACAAAACTGAAAAATGTAAATTTCCAATTTCAACCAAACATGCTAGAAATGCTCCAATTGAGCTAATTAGCTTATTGTGAGAATATTGCAATTGTCTGACAAAAGTGAAAAATGTAAATTTCCAATTTCAACCAAACATGCTAGAAATGCTCCAATTGAGCTAATTAGCTTATTGTGAGAATATTACAAACGTCTGACAAAACTGAAAAATGCAAATTTCCAAATTTAACCAAAAATGCTAGAAATGCTCCAATTGAGCTAATTAGCTTATTGTGAGAATATTGCAAATGTCTGACAAAAGTGAAAAATGTAAATTTCCAATTTCAACCAAACATGCTAGAAATGCTCCAATTGAGCTAATTAGCTTATTGTGAGAATATTACAAACGTCTGACAAAACTGAAAAATGTAAATTTCCAAATTTAACCAAAAATGCTAGAAATGCTCCAATTGAGCTAATTAGCTTATTGTGAGAATATTGCAAATGTCTGACAAAAGTGAAAAATGTAAATTTCCAATTTCAACCAAACATGCTAGAAATGCTCCAATTGAGCTAATTAGCTTATTGTGAGAATATTACAAACGTCTGACTAAAGTGAAAAATGTAAATTTCCAATTTCAACCAAACATGCTAGAAATGCTCCAATTGAGCTAATTAGCTTATTGTGAGAATATTACAAACGTCTGACAAACATGATAAATATAAATTTCCAATTTCAACCAAACATGCTAGAAATGCTCTAATTGAGCTAATTAGCTTATTGTGAGAATATTACAAACGTCTGACAAAACTGAAAAATGTAAATTTCCAATTTCAACCAAACATGCTAGAAATGCTCAAATTGCGTAAATAAGCCTACTGTAGGAATTTTACAAACGTCTGACAAAACTGAAAAATGTAAATTTCCAATTTCAACCAAACATGCTAGAAATGCTCCAATTGAGCTAATTAGCTTATTGAAAGAATATTGCAATTGTCTGACAAAAGTGAAAAATGTAAATTTGCAATTTCGACCAAACATGCTAGAAATGCTCCAATTGAGCAAATTAGCTTATTGCGAGAGTATTACAAACGTCTGACTAACATGATAAATGTAAATTTCCAATTTCAACCAAACATGCTAGAAATGCTCCAATTGAGCTAATTAGCTTATTGTGAGAATATTACAAACGTCTGACAACACTGAAAAATGTAAATTTCCAATTTCAACCAAACATGCTAGAAATGCTCCAATTGAGCTAATTAGCTTATTGAGAGAATATTGTAATTGTCTTACAAAAGTGAAAAATGTAAATTTCCAATTTCAACCAAACATGCTAGAAATGCTCCAATTGAGCTAATTAGCTTATTGTGAGAATATTACAAACGTCTGACAAACATGATAAATATAAATTTCCAATTTCAACCAAACATGCTAGAAATGCTCTAATTGAGCTAATTAGCTTATTGTGAGAATATTGCAATTGTCTGACAAAAGTGAAAAATGTAAATTTCCAATTTCAACCAAACATGCTAGAAATGCTCAAATTGCGCAAATAAGCCTACTGTAGGAATTTTACAAACGTCTGACAAAACTGAAAAATGTAAATTTCCAATTTCAACCAAACATGCTAGAAATGCTCCAATTGAGCTAATTAGCTTATTGTGAGAATATTGCAAATGTCTGACAAAAGTGAAAAATGTAAATTTCCAATTTCAACCAAACATGCTAGAAATTCTCCAATTGAGCTAATTAGCTTATTGTGAGAATATTACAAAAGTCTGACTAAAGTGAAAAATGTAAATTTCCAATTTCAACCAAACATGCTAGAAATGCTCCAATTGAGCTAATTAGCTTATTGTGAGAATATTACAACCGTCTGACAAACATGATAAATATAAATTTCCAATTTCAACCAAACATGCTAGAAATGCTCTAATTGAGCTAATTAGCTTATTGTGAGAATATTACAAACGTCTGACAAAACTGAAAAATGTAAATTTCCAATTTCAACCAAACATGCTAGAAATGCTCCAATTGAGCTAATTAGCTTATTGTGAGAATATTACAAACGTCTGACAAACATGATAAATATAAATTTCCAATTTCAACCAAACATGCTAGAAATGCTCCAATTGAGCTAATTAGCTTATTGTGAGAATATTACAAACGTCTGACAAAACTGAAAAATGTAAATTTCCAAATTTAACCAAAAATGCTAGAAATGCTCCAATTGAGCTAATTAGCTTATTGTGAGAATATTGCAAATGTCTGACAAAAGTGAAAAATGTAAATTTCCAATTTCAACCAAACATGCTAGAAATGCTCCAATTGAGCTAATTAGCTTATTGTGAGAATATTACAAACGTCTGACTAAAGTGAAAAATGTAAATTTCCAATTTCAACCAAACATGCTAGAAATGCTCCAATTGAGCTAATTAGCTTATTGTGAGAATATTACAAACGTCTGACAAACATGATAAATATAAATTTCCAATTTCAACCAAACATGCTAGAAATGCTCTAATTGAGCTAATTAGCTTATTGTGAGAATATTACAAACGTCTGACAAAACTGAAAAATGTAAATTTCCAATTTCAACCAAACATGCTAGAAATGCTCAAATTGCGTAAATAAGCCTACTGTAGGAATTTTACAAACGTCTGACAAAACTGAAAAATGTAAATTTCCAATTTCAACCAAACATGCTAGAAATGCTCCAATTGAGCTAATTAGCTTATTGAGAGAATATTGCAATTGTCTGACAAAAGTGAAAAATGTAAATTTGCAATTTCGACCAAACATGCTAGAAATGCTCCAATTGAGCTAATTAGCTTATTGCGAGAGTATTACAAACGTCTGACAAATATGATAAATGTAAATTTCCAATTTCAACCAAACATGCTAGAAATGCTCCAATTGAGCTAATTAGCTTATTGTGAGAATATTACAAACGTCTGACAACACTGAAAAATGTAAATTTCCAATTTCAACCAAACATGCTAGAAATGCTCCAATTGAGCTAATTAGCTTATTGAGAGAATATTGTAATTGTCTTACAAAAGTGAAAAATGTAAATTTCCAATTTCAACCAAACATGCTAGAAATGCTCCAATTGAGCTAATTAGCTTATTGTGAGAATATTACAAACGTCTGACAAACATGATAAATATAAATTTCCAATTTCAACCAAACATGCTAGAAATGCTCTAATTGAGCTAATTAGCTTATTGTGAGAATATTGCAATTGTCTGACAAAAGTGAAAAATGTAAATTTCCAATTTCAACCAAACATGCTAGAAATGCTCAAATTGCGCAAATAAGCCTACTGTAGGAATTTTACAAACGTCTGACAAAACTGAAAAATGTAAATTTCCAATTTCAACCAAACATGCTAGAAATGCTCCAATTGAGCTAATTAGCTTATTGTGAGAATATTGCAAATGTCTGACAAAAGTGAAAAATGTAAATTTCCAATTTCAACCAAACATGCTAGAAATTCTCCAATTGAGCTAATTAGCTTATTGTGAGAATATTACAAAAGTCTGACTAAAGTGAAAAATGTAAATTTCCAATTTCAACCAAACATGCTAGAAATGCTCCAATTGAGCTAATTAGCTTATTGTGAGAATATTACAAACGTCTGACAAACATGATAAATATAAATTTCCAATTTCAACCAAACATGCTAGAAATGCTCTAATTGAGCTAATTAGCTTATTGTGAGAATATTACAAACGTCTGACAAAAGTGAAAAATGTAAATTTCCAATTTCAACCAAACATGCTAGAAATGCTCAAATTGCGCAAATAAGCCTACTGTAGGAATTTTACAAACGTCTGACAAAACTGAAAAATGTAAATTTCCAATTTCAACCAAACATGCTAGAAATGCTCCAATTGAGCTAATTAGCTTATTGAGAGAATATTGCAATTGTCTGACAAAAGTGAAAAATGTAAATTTCCAATTTCGACCAAACATGCTAGAAATGCTCCAATTGAGCTAATTAGCTTATTGCGAGAGTATTACAAACGTCTGACAAACATGATAAATGTAAATTTCCAATTTCAACCAAACATGCTAGAAATGCTCCAATTGAGCTAATTAGCTTATTGTGAGAATATTACAAACGTCTGACAAACATGATAAATATAAATTTCCAATTTCAACCAAACATGCTAGAAATGCTCTAATTGAGCAAATTAGCTTATTGTGAGAATAATGTAATTGTCTTACAAAAGTGAAAAATGTAAATTTCCAATTTCAACCAAACATGCTAGAAATGCTCCAATTGAGCTAATTAGCTTATTGTGAGAATATTACAAACGTCTGACAAACATGATAAATATAAATTTCCAATTTCAACCAAACATGCTAGAAATGCTCTAATTGAGCTAATTAGCTTATTGTGAGAATATTACAAACGTCTGACAAAACTGAAAAATGTAAATTTCCAATTTCAACCAAACATGCTAGAAATGCTCAAATTGCGCAAATAAGCCTACTGTAGGAATTTTACAAACGTCTGACAAAACTGAAAAATGTAAATTTCCAATTTCAACCAAACATGCTAGAAATGCTCCAATTGAGCTAATTAGCTTATTGTGAGAATATTACAAACGTCTGACAAAACTGAAAAATGTAAATTTCCAATTTCAACCAAACATGCTAGAAATGCTCAAATTGCGCAAATAAGCCTACTGTAGGAATTTTACAAACGTCTGACAAAACTGAAAAATGTAAATTTCCAATTTCAACCAAGCATGCTAGAAATGTTCCAATTGAGCTAATTAGCTTATTGTGAGAATATTACAAACGTCTGACAAAACTGAAAAATGTAAATTTCCAATTTCAACCAAACATGCTAGAAATGCTCCAATTGAGCTAATTAGCTTATTGTGAGAATATTGCAATTGTCTGACAAAAGTGAAAAATGTAAATTTCCAATTTCAACCAAACATGCTAGAAATGCTCCAATTGAGCTAATTAGCTTATTGTGAGAATATTAAAAACGTCTGACAAAACTGAAAAATGTAATTTTCCAATTTCAACCAAACATGCTAGAAATGCTCCAATTGAGCTAATTAGCTTATTGTGAGAATATTACAAACGTCTGACAAAACTGAAAAATGTAAATTTCCAATTTCAACCAAACATGCTAGAAATGCTCCAATTGAGCTAATTAGCTTATTGTGAGAATATTGCAATTGTCTGACAAAAGTGAAAAATGTAAATTTCCAATTTCAACCAAACATGCTAGAAATGCTCCAATTGAGCTAATTAGCTTATTGTGAGAATATTACAAACGTCTGACAAAACTGAAAAATGTAAATTTCCAAATTTAACCAAAAATGCTAGAAATGCTCCAATTGAGCTAATTAGCTTATTGTGAGAATATTGCAAATGTCTGACAAAAGTGAAAAATGTAAATTTCCAATTTCAACCAAACATGCTAGAAATGCTCCAATTGAGCTAATTAGCTTATTGTGAGAATATTACAAACGTCTGACTAAAGTGAAAAATGTAAATTTCCAATTTCAACCAAACATGCTAGAAATGCTCCAATTGAGCTAATTAGCTTATTGTGAGAATATTACAAACGTCTGACAAACATGATAAATATAAATTTCCAATTTCAACCAAACATGCTAGAAATGCTCTAATTGAGCTAATTAGCTTACTGTGAGAATATTACAAACGTCTGACAAAACTGAAAAATGTAAATTTCCAATTTCAACCAAACATGCTAGAAATGCTCCAATTGAGCTAATTAGCTTATTGAGAGAATATTGCAATTGTCTGACAAAAGTGAAAAATGTAAATTTGCAATTTCGACCAAACATGCTAGAAATGCTCCAATTGAGCTAATTAGCTTATTGCGAGAGTATTACAAACGTCTGACAAACATGATAAATGTAAATTTCCAATTTCAACCAAACATGCTAGAAATGCTCCAATTGAGCTAATTAGCTTATTGTGAGAATATTACAAACGTCTGACAACACTGAAAAATGTAAATTTCCAATTTCAACCAAACATGCTAGAAATGCTCCAATTGAGCTAATTAGCTTATTGAGAGAATATTGTAATTGTCTTACAAAAGTGAAAAATGTAAATTTCCAATTTCAACCAAACATGCTAGAAATGCTCCAATTGAGCTAATTAGCTTATTGTGAGAATATTACAAACGTCTGACAAACATGATAAATATAAATTTCCAATTTCAACCAAACATGCTAGAAATGCTCTAATTGAGCTAATTAGCTTATTGTGAGAATATTACAAACATCTGACAAAACTGAAAAATGTAAATTTCCAATTTCAACCAAACATGCTAGAAATGCTCAAATTGCGCAAATAAGCCTACTGTAGGAATTTTACAAACGTCTGACAAAACTGAAAAATGTAAATTTCCAATTTCAACCAAACATGCTAGAAATGCTCCAATTGAGCTAATTAGCTTATTGTGAGAATATTACAAACGTCTGACAAAACTGAAAAATGTAAATTTCCAATTTCAACCAAACATGCTAGAAATGCTCCAATTGAGCTAATTAGCTTATTGTGAGAATATTACAAACGTCTGACAAAACTGAAAAATGTAAATTTCCAATTTCAACCAAACATGCTAGAAATGCTCCAATTGAGCTAATTAGCTTATTGTGAAAATATTACAAACGTCTGACAAACATGATAAATGTAAATTTCCAATTTCAACCAAACATGCTAGAAATGCTCTAATTGAGCTAATTAGCTTATTGTGAGAATATTAAAAACGTCTGACAAAACTGAAAAATGTAAATTTCCAATTTCAACCAAACATGCTAGAAATGCTCCAATTGAGCTAATTAGCTTATTGTGAGAATATTACAAACGTCTGACAAAAGTGAAAAATGTAAATTTCCAATTTCAACCAAACATGCTAGAAATGCTCCAATTGAGCTAATTAGCTTATTGTGAGAATATTACAAACGTCTGACAAACATGATAAATATAAATTTCCAATTTCAACCAAACATGCTAGAGATGCTCCAATTGAGCTAATTAGCTTATTGTGAGAATATTACAAACGTCTGACAAAACTGAAAAATGTAAATTTCCAATTTCAACCAAACATGCTAGAAATGCTCAAATTGCGCAAATAAGCCTACTGTAGGAATTTTACAAACGTTTGACAAAACTGAAAAATGTAAATTTCCAATTTCAACCAAACATGCTAGAAATGCTCCAATTGAGCTAATTAGCTTATTGTGAGAATATTACAAACGTCTGACAAAACTGAAAAATGTAAATTTCCAATTTCAACCAAACATGCTAGAAATGCTCCAATTGAGCTAATTAGCTTATTGTGAGAATATTGCAATTGTCTGACAAAACTGAAAAATGTAAATTTCCAATTTCAACCAAACATGCTAGAAATGCTCCAATTGAGCTAATTAGCTTATTGTGAGAATATTAAAAACGTCTGACAAAACTGAAAAATGTAATTTTCCAATTTCAACCAAACATGCTAGAAATGCTCCAATTGAGCTAATTAGCTTATTGAGAGAATATTGCAATTGTCTGACAAAAGTGAAAAATGTAAATTTGCAATTTCGACCAAACATGCTAGAAATGCTCCAATTGAGCTAATTAGCTTATTGCGAGAGTATTACAAACGTCTGACAAACATGATAAATGTAAATTTCCAATTTCAACCAAACATGCTAGAAATGCTCCAATTGAGCTAATTAGCTTATTGTGAGAATATTACAAACGTCTGACAAACATGATAAATATAAATTTCCAATTTCAACCAAACATGCTAGAAATGCTCTAATTGAGCTAATTAGCTTATTGTGAGAATATTGTAATTGTCTGACAAAAGTGAAAAATGTAAATTTCCAATTTCAACCAAACATGCTAGAAATGCTCCAATTGAGCTAATTAGCTTATTGTGAGAATATTACAAACGTCTGACAAACATGATAAATATAAATTCCAATTTCAACCAAACATGCTAGAAATGCTCTAATTGAGCTAATTAGCTTATTGTGAGAATATTACAAACGTCTGACAAAACTGAAAAATGTAAATTTCCAATTTCAACCAAACATGCTAGAAATGCTCAAATTGCGCAAATAAGCCTACTGTAGGAATTTTACAAACGTCTGACAAAACTGAAAAATGTAAATTTCCAATTTCAACCAAACATGCTAGAAATGCTCCAATTGAGCTAATTAGCTTATTGTGAGAATATTACAAACGTCTGACAAAACTGAAAAATGTAAATTTCCAATTTCAACCAAACATGCTAGAAATGCTCAAATTGCGCAAATAAGCCTACTGTAGGAATTTTACAAACGTCTGACAAAACTGAAAAATGTAAATTTCCAATTTCAACCAAACATGCTAGAAATGCTCCAATTGAGCTAATTAGCTTATTGTGAGAATATTACAAACGTCTGACAAAACTGAAAAATGTAAATTTCCAATTTCAACCAAACATGCTAGAAATGCTCCAATTGAGCTAATTAGCTTATTGTGAGAATATTGCAATTGTCTGACAAAAGTGAAAAATGTAAATTTCCAATTTCAACCAAACATGCTAGAAATGCTCCAATTGAGCTAATTAGCTTATTGTGAGAATATTAAAAACGTCTGACAAAACTGAAAAATGTAATTTTCCAATTTCAACCAAACATGCTAGAAATGCTCCAATTGAGCTAATTAGCTTATTGTGAGAATATTACAAACGTCTGACAAAACTGAAAAATGTAAATTTCCAATTTCAACCAAACATGCTAGAAATGCTCCAATTGAGCTAATTAGCTTATTGTGAGAATATTGCAATTGTCTGACAAAAGTGAAAAATGTAAATTTCCAATTTCAACCAAACATGCTAGAAATGCTCCAATTGAGCTAATTAGCTTATTGTGAGAATATTACAAACGTCTGACAAAACTGAAAAATGCAAATTTCCAAATTTAACCAAAAATGCTAGAAATGCTCCAATTGAGCTAATTAGCTTATTGTGAGAATATTGCAAATGTCTGACAAAAGTGAAAAATGTAAATTTCCAATTTCAACCAAACATGCTAGAAATGTTCCAATTGAGCTAATTAGCTTATTGTGAGATCATTACAAACGTCTGACTAAAGTGAAAAATGTAAATTTCCAATTTCAACCAAACATGCTAGAAATGCTCCAATTGAGCTAATTAGCTTATTGTGAGAATATTACAAACGTCTGACAAACATGATAAATATAAATTTCCAGTTTCAACCAAACATGCTAGAAATGCTCTAATTGAGCTAATTAGCTTATTGTGAGAATATTACAAACGTCTGACAAAACTGAAAAATGTAAATTTCCAATTTCAACCAAACATGCTAGAAATGCTCAAATTGCGTAAATAAGCCTACTGTAGGAATTTTACAAACGTCTGACAAAACTGAAAAATGTAAATTTCCAATTTCAACCAAACATGCTAGAAATGCTCCAATTGAGCTAATTAGCTTATTGAGAGAATATTGCAATTGTCTGACAAAAGTGAAAAATGTAAATTTGCAATTTCGACCAAACATGCTAGAAATGCTCCAATTGAGCTAATTAGCTTATTGCGAGAGTATTACAAACGTCTGACAAATATGATAAATGTAAATTTCCAATTTCAACCAAACATGCTAGAAATGCTCCAATTGAGCTAATTAGCTTATTGTGAGAATATTACAAACGTCTGACAACACTGAAAAATGTAAATTTCCAATTTCAACCAAACATGCTAGAAATGCTCCAATTGAGCTAATTAGCTTATTGAGAGAATATTGTAATTGTCTTACAAAAGTGAAAAATGTAAATTTCCAATTTCAACCAAACATGCTAGAAATGCTCCAATTGAGCTAATTAGCTTATTGTGAGAATATTACAAACGTCTGACAAACATGATAAATATAAATTTCCAATTTCAACCAAACATGCTAGAAATGCTCTAATTGAGCTAATTAGCTTATTGTGAGAATATTACAAACGTCTGACAAAACTGAAAAATGTAAATTTCCAATTTCAACCAAACATGCTAGAAATGCTCAAATTGCGCAAATAAGCCTACTGTAGGAATTTTACAAACGTCTGACAAAACTGAAAAATGTAAATTTCCAATTTCAACCAAACATGCTAGAAATGCTCCAATTGAGCTAACTAGCTTATTGTGAGAATATTACAAACGTCTGACAAAACTGAAAAATGTAAATTTCCAATTTCAACCAAACATGCTAGAAATGCTCCAATTGAGCTAATTAGCTTATTGTGAGAATATTACAAACGTCTGACAAAACTGAAAAATGTAAATTTCCAATTTCAACCAAACATGCTAGAAATGCTCCAATTGAGCTAATTAGCTTATTGTGAAAATATTACAAACGTCTGACAAACATGATAAATGTAAATTTCCAATTTCAACCAAACATGCTAGAAATGCTCTAATTGAGCTAATTAGCTTATTGTGAGAATATTAAAAACGTCTGACAAAACTGAAAAATGTAAATTTCCAATTTCAACCAAACATGCTAGAAATGCTCCAATTGAGCTAATTAGCTTATTGTGAGAATATTACAAACGTCTGACAAAACTGAAAAATGTAAATTTCCAATTTCAACCAAACATGCTAGAAATGCTCCAATTGAGCTAATTAGCTTATTGTGAGAATATTACAAACGTCTGACAAAAGTGAAAAATGTAAATTTCCAATTTCAACCAAACATGCTAGAAATGCTCCAATTGAGCTAATTAGCTTATTGTGAGAATATTACAAACGTCTGACTAAAGTGAAAAATGTAAATTTCCAATTTCAACCAAACATGCTAGAAATGCTCCAATTGAGCTAATTAGCTTATTGTGAGAATATTACAAACGTCTGACAAACATGATAAATATAAATTTCCAATTTCAACCAAACATGCTAGAAATGCTCTAATTGAGCTAATTAGCTTACTGTGAGAATATTACAAACGTCTGACAAAACTGAAAAATGTAAATTTCCAATTTCAACCAAACATGCTAGAAATGCTCAAATTGCGTAAATAAGCCTACTGTAGGAATTTTACAAACGTCTGACAAAACTGAAAAATGTAAATTTCCAATTTCAACCAAACATGCTAGAAATGCTCCAATTGAGCTAATTAGCTTATTGAGAGAATATTGCAATTGTCTGACAAAAGTGAAAAATGTAAATTTGCAATTTCGACCAAACATGCTAGAAATGCTCCAATTGAGCTAATTAGCTTATTGCGAGAGTATTACAAACGTCTGACAAACATGATAAATGTAAATTTCCAATTTCAACCAAACATGCTAGAAATGCTCCAATTGAGCTAATTAGCTTATTGTGAGAATATTACAAACGTCTGACAACACTGAAAAATGTAAATTTCCAATTTCAACCAAACATGCTAGAAATGCTCCAATTGAGCTAATTAGCTTATTGAGAGAATATTGTAATTGTCTTACAAAAGTGAAAAATGTAAATTTCCAATTTCAACCAAACATGCTAGAAATGCTCCAATTGAGCTAATTAGCTTATTGTGAGAATATTACAAACGTCTGACAAACATGATAAATATAAATTTCCAATTTCAACCAAACATGCTAGAAATGCTCTAATTGAGCTAATTAGCTTATTGTGAGAATATTACAAACATCTGACAAAACTGAAAAATGTAAATTTCCAATTTCAACCAAACATGCTAGAAATGCTCAAATTGCGCAAATAAGCCTACTGTAGGAATTTTACAAACGTCTGACAAAACTGAAAAATGTAAATTTCCAATTTCAACCAAACATGCTAGAAATGCTCCAATTGAGCTAATTAGCTTATTGTGAGAATATTACAAACGTCTGACAAAACTGAAAAATGTAAATTTCCAATTTCAACCAAACATGCTAGAAATGCTCCAATTGAGCTAATTAGCTTATTGTGAGAATATTACAAACGTCTGACAAAACTGAAAAATGTAAATTTCCAATTTCAACCAAACATGCTAGAAATGCTCCAATTGAGCTAATTAGCTTATTGTGAAAATATTACAAACGTCTGACAAACATGATAAATGTAAATTTCCAATTTCAACCAAACATGCTAGAAATGCTCTAATTGAGCTAATTAGCTTATTGTGAGAATATTAAAAACGTCTGACAAAACTGAAAAATGTAAATTTCCAATTTCAACCAAACATGCTAGAAATGCTCCAATTGAGCTAATTAGCTTATTGTGAGAATATTGCAATTGTCTGACAAAAGTGAAAAATGTAAATTTCCAATTTCAACCAAACATGCTAGAAATGCTCTAATTGAGCTAATTAGCTTATTGTGAGAATATTAAAAACGTCTGACAAAACTGAAAAATGTAAATTTCCAATTTCAACCAAACATGCTAGAAATGCTCCAATTGAGCTAATTAGCTTATTGTGAGAATATTGCAATTGTCTGACAAAAGTGAAAAATGTAAATTTCCAATTTCAACCAAACATGCTAGAAATGCTCAAATTGCGCAAATAAGCCTACTGTAGGAATTTTACAAACGTCTGACAAAACTGAAAAATGTAAATTTCCAATTTCAACCAAACATGCTAGAAATGCTCCAATTGAGCTAATTAGCTTATTGTGAGAATATTGCAAATGTCTGACAAAAGTGAAAAATGTAAATTTCCAATTTCAACCAAACATGCTAGAAATTCTCCAATTGAGCTAATTAGCTTATTGTGAGAATATTACAAAAGTCTGACTAAAGTGAAAAATGTAAATTTCCAATTTCAACCAAACATGCTAGAAATGCTCCAATTGAGCTAATTAGCTTATTGTGAGAATATTACAACCGTCTGACAAACATGATAAATATAAATTTCCAATTTCAACCAAACATGCTAGAAATGCTCTAATTGAGCTAATTAGCTTATTGTGAGAATATTACAAACGTCTGACAAAACTGAAAAATGTAAATTTCCAATTTCAACCAAACATGCTAGAAATGCTCCAATTGAGCTAATTAGCTTATTGTGAGAATATTACAAACGTCTGACAAACATGATAAATATAAATTTCCAATTTCAACCAAACATGCTAGAAATGCTCCAATTGAGCTAATTAGCTTATTGTGAGAATATTACAAACGTCTGACAAAACTGAAAAATGTAAATTTCCAAATTTAACCAAAAATGCTAGAAATGCTCCAATTGAGCTAATTAGCTTATTGTGAGAATATTGCAAATGTCTGACAAAAGTGAAAAATGTAAATTTCCAATTTCAACCAAACATGCTAGAAATGCTCCAATTGAGCTAATTAGCTTATTGTGAGAATATTACAAACGTCTGACTAAAGTGAAAAATGTAAATTTCCAATTTCAACCAAACATGCTAGAAATGCTCCAATTGAGCTAATTAGCTTATTGTGAGAATATTACAAACGTCTGACAAACATGATAAATATAAATTTCCAATTTCAACCAAACATGCTAGAAATGCTCTAATTGAGCTAATTAGCTTATTGTGAGAATATTACAAACGTCTGACAAAACTGAAAAATGTAAATTTCCAATTTCAACCAAACATGCTAGAAATGCTCAAATTGCGTAAATAAGCCTACTGTAGGAATTTTACAAACGTCTGACAAAACTGAAAAATGTAAATTTCCAATTTCAACCAAACATGCTAGAAATGCTCCAATTGAGCTAATTAGCTTATTGAGAGAATATTGCAATTGTCTGACAAAAGTGAAAAATGTAAATTTGCAATTTCGACCAAACATGCTAGAAATGCTCCAATTGAGCTAATTAGCTTATTGCGAGAGTATTACAAACGTCTGACAAATATGATAAATGTAAATTTCCAATTTCAACCAAACATGCTAGAAATGCTCCAATTGAGCTAATTAGCTTATTGTGAGAATATTACAAACGTCTGACAACACTGAAAAATGTAAATTTCCAATTTCAACCAAACATGCTAGAAATGCTCCAATTGAGCTAATTAGCTTATTGAGAGAATATTGTAATTGTCTTACAAAAGTGAAAAATGTAAATTTCCAATTTCAACCAAACATGCTAGAAATGCTCCAATTGAGCTAATTAGCTTATTGTGAGAATATTACAAACGTCTGACAAACATGATAAATATAAATTTCCAATTTCAACCAAACATGCTAGAAATGCTCTAATTGAGCTAATTAGCTTATTGTGAGAATATTGCAATTTCTGACAAAAGTGAAAAATGTAAATTTCCAATTTCAACCAAACATGCTAGAAATGCTCAAATTGCGCAAATAAGCCTACTGTAGGAATTTTACAAACGTCTGACAAAACTGAAAAATGTAAATTTCCAATTTCAACCAAACATGCTAGAAATGCTCCAATTGAGCTAATTAGCTTATTGTGAGAATATTGCAAATGTCTGACAAAAGTGAAAAATGTAAATTTCCAATTTCAACCAAACATGCTAGAAATTCTCCAATTGAGCTAATTAGCTTATTGTGAGAATATTACAAAAGTCTGACTAAAGTGAAAAATGTAAATTTCCAATTTCAACCAAACATGCTAGAAATGCTCCAATTGAGCTAATTAGCTTATTGTGAGAATATTACAAACGTCTGACAAACATGATAAATATAAATTTCCAATTTCAACCAAACATGCTAGAAATGCTCTAATTGAGCTAATTAGCTTATTGTGAGAATATTACAAACGTCTGACAAAAGTGAAAAATGTAAATTTCCAATTTCAACCAAACATGCTAGAAATGCTCAAATTGCGCAAATAAGCCTACTGTAGGAATTTTACAAACGTCTGACAAAACTGAAAAATGTAAATTTCCAATTTCAACCAAACATGCTAGAAATGCTCCAATTGAGCTAATTAGCTTATTGAGAGAATATTGCAATTGTCTGACAAAAGTGAAAAATGTAAATTTCCAATTTCGACCAAACATGCTAGAAATGCTCCAATTGAGCTGATTAGCTTATTGCGAGAGTATTACAAACGTCTGACAAACATGATAAATGTAAATTTCCAATTTCAACCAAACATGCTAGAAATGCTCCAATTGAGCTAATTAGCTTATTGTGAGAATATTACAAACGTCTGACAAACATGATAAATATAAATTTCCAATTTCAACCAAACATGCTAGAAATGCTCTAATTGAGCAAATTAGCTTATTGTGAGAATAATGTAATTGTCTTACAAAAGTGAAAAATGTAAATTTCCAATTTCAACCAAACATGCTAGAAATGCTCCAATTGAGCTAATTAGCTTATTGTGAGAATATTACAAACGTCTGACAAACATGATAAATATAAATTTCCAATTTCAACCAAACATGCTAGAAATGCTCTAATTGAGCTAATTAGCTTATTGTGAGAATATTACAAACGTCTGACAAAACTGAAAAATGTAAATTTCCAATTTCAACCAAACATGCTAGAAATGCTCAAATTGCGCAAATAAGCCTACTGTAGGAATTTTACAAACGTCTGACAAAACTGAAAAATGTAAATTTCCAATTTCAACCAAACATGCTAGAAATGCTCCAATTGAGCTAATTAGCTTATTGTGAGAATATTACAAACGTCTGACAAAACTGAAAAATGTAAATTTCCAATTTCAACCAAACATGCTAGAAATGCTCAAATTGCGCAAATAAGCCTACTGTAGGAATTTTACAAACGTCTGACAAAACTGAAAAATGTAAATTTCCAATTTCAACCAAGCATGCTAGAAATGCTCCAATTGAGCTAATTAGCTTATTGTGAGAATATTACAAACGTCTGACAAAACTGAAAAATGTAAATTTCCAATTTCAACCAAACATGCTAGAAATGCTCCAATTGAGCTAATTAGCTTATTGTGAGAATATTGCAATTGTCTGACAAAAGTGAAAAATGTAAATTTCCAATTTCAACCAAACATGCTAGAAATGCTCCAATTGAGCTAATTAGCTTATTGTGAGAATATTAAAAACGTCTGACAAAACTGAAAAATGTAATTTTCCAATTTCAACCAAACATGCTAGAAATGCTCCAATTGAGCTAATTAGCTTATTGTGAGAATATTACAAACGTCTGACAAAACTGAAAAATGTAAATTTCCAATTTCAACCAAACATGCTAAAAATGCTCCAATTGAGCTAATTAGCTTATTGTGAGAATATTGCAATTGTCTGACAAAAGTGAAAAATGTAAATTTCCAATTTCAACCAAACATGCTAGAAATGCTCCAATTGAGCTAATTAGCTTATTGTGAGAATATTACAAACGTCTGACAAAACTGAAAAATGTAAATTTCCAAATTTAACCAAAAATGCTAGAAATGCTCCAATTGAGCTAATTAGCTTATTGTGAGAATATTGCAAATGTCTGACAAAAGTGAAAAATGTAAATTTCCAATTTCAACCAAACATGCTAGAAATGCTCCAATTGAGCTAATTAGCTTATTGTGAGAATATTACAAACGTCTGACTAAAGTGAAAAATGTAAATTTCCAATTTCAACCAAACATGCTAGAAATGCTCCAATTGAGCTAATTAGCTTATTGTGAGAATATTACAAACGTCTGACAAACATGATAAATATAAATTTCCAATTTCAACCAAACATGCTAGAAATGCTCTAATTGAGCTAATTAGCTTACTGTGAGAATATTACAAACGTCTGACAAAACTGAAAAATGTAAATTTCCAATTTCAACCAAACATGCTAGAAATGCTCAAATTGCGTAAATAAGCCTACTGTAGGAATTTTACAAACGTCTGACAAAACTGAAAAATGTAAATTTCCAATTTCAACCAAACATGCTAGAAATGCTCCAATTGAGCTAATTAGCTTATTGAGAGAATATTGCAATTGTCTGACAAAAGTGAAAAATGTAAATTTGCAATTTCGACCAAACATGCTAGAAATGCTCCAATTGAGCTAATTAGCTTATTGCGAGAGTATTACAAACGTCTGACAAACATGATAAATGTAAATTTCCAATTTCAACCAAACATGCTAGAAATGCTCCAATTGAGCTAATTAGCTTATTGTGAGAATATTACAAACGTCTGACAACACTGAAAAATGTAAATTTCCAATTTCAACCAAACATGCTAGAAATGCTCCAATTGAGCTAATTAGCTTATTGAGAGAATATTGTAATTGTCTTACAAAAGTGAAAAATGTAAATTTCCAATTTCAACCAAACATGCTAGAAATGCTCCAATTGAGCTAATTAGCTTATTGTGAGAATATTACAAACGTCTGACAAACATGATAAATATAAATTTCCAATTTCAACCAAACATGCTAGAAATGCTCTAATTGAGCTAATTAGCTTATTGTGAGAATATTACAAACATCTGACAAAACTGAAAAATGTAAATTTCCAATTTCAACCAAACATGCTAGAAATGCTCAAATTGCGCAAATAAGCCTACTGTAGGAATTTTACAAACGTCTGACAAAACTGAAAAATGTAAATTTCCAATTTCAACCAAACATGCTAGAAATGCTCCAATTGAGCTAATTAGCTTATTGTGAGAATATTACAAACGTCTGACAAAACTGAAAAATGTAAATTTCCAATTTCAACCAAACATGCTAGAAATGCTCCAATTGAGCTAATTAGCTTATTGTGAGAATATTACAAACGTCTGACAAAACTGAAAAATGTAAATTTCCAATTTCAACCAAACATGCTAGAAATGCTCCAATTGAGCTAATTAGCTTATTGTGAAAATATTACAAACGTCTGACAAACATGATAAATGTAAATTTCCAATTTCAACCAAACATGCTAGAAATGCTCTAATTGAGCTAATTAGCTTATTGTGAGAATATTAAAAACGTCTGACAAAACTGAAAAATGTAAATTTCCAATTTCAACCAAACATGCTAGAAATGCTCCAATTGAGCTAATTAGCTTATTGTGAGAATATTACAAACGTCTGACAAAACTGAAAAATGTAAATTTCCAATTTCAACCAAACATGCTAGAAATGCTCCAATTGAGCTAATTAGCTTATTGTGAGAATATTACAAACGTCTGACAAAAGTGAAAAATGTAAATTTCCAATTTCAACCAAACATGCTAGAAATGCTCCAATTGAGCTAATTAGCTTATTGTGAGAATATTACAAACGTCTGACAAACATGATAAATATAAATTTCCAATTTCAACCAAACATGCTAGAGATGCTCCAATTGAGCTAATTAGCTTATTGTGAGAATATTACAAACGTCTGACAAAACTGAAAAATGTAAATTTCCAATTTCAACCAAACATGCTAGAAATGCTCAAATTGCGCAAATAAGCCTACTGTAGGAATTTTACAAACGTTTGACAAAACTGAAAAATGTAAATTTCCAATTTCAACCAAACATGCTAGAAATGCTCCAATTGAGCTAATTAGCTTATTGTGAGAATATTACAAACGTCTGACAAAACTGAAAAATGTAAATTTCCAATTTCAACCAAACATGCTAGAAATGCTCCAATTGAGCTAATTAGCTTATTGTGAGAATATTGCAATTGTCTGACAAAACTGAAAAATGTAAATTTCCAATTTCAACCAAACATGCTAGAAATGCTCCAATTGAGCTAATTAGCTTATTGTGAGAATATTAAAAACGTCTGACAAAACTGAAAAATGTAATTTTCCAATTTCAACCAAACATGCTAGAAATGCTCCAATTGAGCTAATTAGCTTATTGAGAGAATATTGCAATTGTCTGACAAAAGTGAAAAATGTAAATTTGCAATTTCGACCAAACATGCTAGAAATGCTCCAATTGAGCTAATTAGCTTATTGCGAGAGTATTACAAACGTCTGACAAACATGATAAATGTAAATTTCCAATTTCAACCAAACATGCTAGAAATGCTCCAATTGAGCTAATTAGCTTATTGTGAGAATATTACAAACGTCTGACAAACATGATAAATATAAATTTCCAATTTCAACCAAACATGCTAGAAATGCTCTAATTGAGCTAATTAGCTTATTGTGAGAATATTGTAATTGTCTGACAAAAGTGAAAAATGTAAATTTCCAATTTCAACCAAACATGCTAGAAATGCTCCAATTGAGCTAATTAGCTTATTGTGAGAATATTACAAACGTCTGACAAACATGATAAATATAAATTTCCAATTTCAACCAAACATGCTAGAAATGCTCTAATTGAGCTAATTAGCTTATTGTGAGAATATTACAAACGTCTGACAAAACTGAAAAATGTAAATTTCCAATTTCAACCAAACATGCTAGAAATGCTCAAATTGCGCAAATAAGCCTACTGTAGGAATTTTACAAACGTCTGACAAAACTGAAAAATGTAAATTTCCAATTTCAACCAAACATGCTAGAAATGCTCCAATTGAGCTAATTAGCTTATTGTGAGAATATTACAAACGTCTGACAAAACTGAAAAATGTAAATTTCCAATTTCAACCAAACATGCTAGAAATGCTCAAATTGCGCAAATAAGCCTACTGTAGGAATTTTACAAACGTCTGACAAAACTGAAAAATGTAAATTTCCAATTTCAACCAAACATGCTAGAAATGCTCCAATTGAGCTAATTAGCTTATTGTGAGAATATTACAAACGTCTGACAAAACTGAAAAATGTAAATTTCCAATTTCAACCAAACATGCTAGAAATGCTCCAATTGAGCTAATTAGCTTATTGTGAGAATATTGCAATTGTCTGACAAAAGTGAAAAATGTAATTTTCCAATTTCAACCAAACATGCTAGAAATGCTCCAATTGAGCTAATTAGCTTATTGTGAGAATATTAAAAACGTCTGACAAAACTGAAAAATGTAATTTTCCAATTTCAACCAAACATGCTAGAAATGCTCCAATTGAGCTAATTAGCTTATTGTGAGAATATTACAAACGTCTGACAAAACTGAAAAATGTAAATTTCCAATTTCAACCAAACATGCTAGAAATGCTCCAATTGAGCTAATTAGCTTATTGTGAGAATATTGCAATTGTCTGACAAAAGTGAAAAATGTAAATTTCCAATTTCAACCAAACATGCTAGAAATGCTCCAATTGAGCTAATTAGCTTATTGTGAGAATATTACAAACGTCTGACAAAACTGAAAAATGCAAATTTCCAAATTTAACCAAAAATGCTAGAAATGCTCCAATTGAGCTAATTAGCTTATTGTGAGAATATTGCAAATGTCTGACAAAAGTGAAAAATGTAAATTTCCAATTTCAACCAAACATGCTAGAAATGCTCCAATTGAGCTAATTAGCTTATTGTGAGAATATTACAAACGTCTGACAAAACTGAAAAATGTAAATTTCCAAATTTAACCAAAAATGCTAGAAATGCTCCAATTGAGCTAATTAGCTTATTGTGAGAATATTGCAAATGTCTGACAAAAGTGAAAAATGTAAATTTCCAATTTCAACCAAACATGCTAGAAATGCTCCAATTGAGCTAATTAGCTTATTGTGAGAATATTACAAACGTCTGACTAAAGTGAAAAATGTAAATTTCCAATTTCAACCAAACATGCTAGAAATGCTCCAATTGAGCTAATTAGCTTATTGTGAGAATATTACAAACGTCTGACAAACATGATAAATATAAATTTCCAATTTCAACCAAACATGCTAGAAATGCTCTAATTGAGCTAATTAGCTTATTGTGAGAATATTACAAACGTCTGACAAAACTGAAAAATGTAAATTTCCAATTTCAACCAAACATGCTAGAAATGCTCAAATTGCGTAAATAAGCCTACTGTAGGAATTTTACAAACGTCTGACAAAACTGAAAAATGTAAATTTCCAATTTCAACCAAACATGCTAGAAATGCTCCAATTGAGCTAATTAGCTTATTGAAAGAATATTGCAATTGTCTGACAAAAGTGAAAAATGTAAATTTGCAATTTCGACCAAACATGCTAGAAATGCTCCAATTGAGCAAATTAGCTTATTGCGAGAGTATTACAAACGTCTGACTAACATGATAAATGTAAATTTCCAATTTCAACCAAACATGCTAGAAATGCTCCAATTGAGCTAATTAGCTTATTGTGAGAATATTACAAACGTCTGACAACACTGAAAAATGTAAATTTCCAATTTCAACCAAACATGCTAGAAATGCTCCAATTGAGCTAATTAGCTTATTGAGAGAATATTGTAATTGTCTTACAAAAGTGAAAAATGTAAATTTCCAATTTCAACCAAACATGCTAGAAATGCTCCAATTGAGCTAATTAGCTTATTGTGAGAATATTACAAACGTCTGACAAACATGATAAATATAAATTTCCAATTTCAACCAAACATGCTAGAAATGCTCTAATTGAGCTAATTAGCTTATTGTGAGAATATTGCAATTGTCTGACAAAAGTGAAAAATGTAAATTTCCAATTTCAACCAAACATGCTAGAAATGCTCAAATTGCGCAAATAAGCCTACTGTAGGAATTTTACAAACGTCTGACAAAACTGAAAAATGTAAATTTCCAATTTCAACCAAACATGCTAGAAATGCTCCAATTGAGCTAATTAGCTTATTGTGAGAATATTGCAAATGTCTGACAAAAGTGAAAAATGTAAATTTCCAATTTCAACCAAACATGCTAGAAATTCTCCAATTGAGCTAATTAGCTTATTGTGAGAATATTACAAAAGTCTGACTAAAGTGAAAAATGTAAATTTCCAATTTCAACCAAACATGCTAGAAATGCTCCAATTGAGCTAATTAGCTTATTGTGAGAATATTACAACCGTCTGACAAACATGATAAATATAAATTTCCAATTTCAACCAAACATGCTAGAAATGCTCTAATTGAGCTAATTAGCTTATTGTGAGAATATTACAAACGTCTGACAAAACTGAAAAATGTAAATTTCCAATTTCAACCAAACATGCTAGAAATGCTCCAATTGAGCTAATTAGCTTATTGTGAGAATATTACAAACGTCTGACAAACATGATAAATATAAATTTCCAATTTCAACCAAACATGCTAGAAATGCTCCAATTGAGCTAATTAGCTTATTGTGAGAATATTACAAACGTCTGACAAAACTGAAAAATGTAAATTTCCAAATTTAACCAAAAATGCTAGAAATGCTCCAATTGAGCTAATTAGCTTATTGTGAGAATATTGCAAATGTCTGACAAAAGTGAAAAATGTAAATTTCCAATTTCAACCAAACATGCTAGAAATGCTCCAATTGAGCTAATTAGCTTATTGTGAGAATATTACAAACGTCTGACTAAAGTGAAAAATGTAAATTTCCAATTTCAACCAAACATGCTAGAAATGCTCCAATTGAGCTAATTAGCTTATTGTGAGAATATTACAAACGTCTGACAAACATGATAAATATAAATTTCCAATTTCAACCAAACATGCTAGAAATGCTCTAATTGAGCTAATTAGCTTATTGTGAGAATATTACAAACGTCTGACAAAACTGAAAAATGTAAATTTCCAATTTCAACCAAACATGCTAGAAATGCTCAAATTGCGTAAATAAGCCTACTGTAGGAATTTTACAAACGTCTGACAAAACTGAAAAATGTAAATTTCCAATTTCAACCAAACATGCTAGAAATGCTCCAATTGAGCTAATTAGCTTATTGAGAGAATATTGCAATTGTCTGACAAAAGTGAAAAATGTAAATTTGCAATTTCGACCAAACATGCTAGAAATGCTCCAATTGAGCTAATTAGCTTATTGCGAGAGTATTACAAACGTCTGACAAATATGATAAATGTAAATTTCCAATTTCAACCAAACATGCTAGAAATGCTCCAATTGAGCTAATTAGCTTATTGTGAGAATATTACAAACGTCTGACAACACTGAAAAATGTAAATTTCCAATTTCAACCAAACATGCTAGAAATGCTCCAATTGAGCTAATTAGCTTATTGAGAGAATATTGTAATTGTCTTACAAAAGTGAAAAATGTAAATTTCCAATTTCAACCAAACATGCTAGAAATGCTCCAATTGAGCTAATTAGCTTATTGTGAGAATATTACAAACGTCTGACAAACATGATAAATATAAATTTCCAATTTCAACCAAACATGCTAGAAATGCTCTAATTGAGCTAATTAGCTTATTGTGAGAATATTGCAATTTCTGACAAAAGTGAAAAATGTAAATTTCCAATTTCAACCAAACATGCTAGAAATGCTCAAATTGCGCAAATAAGCCTACTGTAGGAATTTTACAAACGTCTGACAAAACTGAAAAATGTAAATTTCCAATTTCAACCAAACATGCTAGAAATGCTCCAATTGAGCTAATTAGCTTATTGTGAGAATATTGCAAATGTCTGACAAAAGTGAAAAATGTAAATTTCCAATTTCAACCAAACATGCTAGAAATTCTCCAATTGAGCTAATTAGCTTATTGTGAGAATATTACAAAAGTCTGACTAAAGTGAAAAATGTAAATTTCCAATTTCAACCAAACATGCTAGAAATGCTCCAATTGAGCTAATTAGCTTATTGTGAGAATATTACAAACGTCTGACAAACATGATAAATATAAATTTCCAATTTCAACCAAACATGCTAGAAATGCTCTAATTGAGCTAATTAGCTTATTGTGAGAATATTACAAACGTCTGACAAAAGTGAAAAATGTAAATTTCCAATTTCAACCAAACATGCTAGAAATGCTCAAATTGCGCAAATAAGCCTACTGTAGGAATTTTACAAACGTCTGACAAAACTGAAAAATGTAAATTTCCAATTTCAACCAAACATGCTAGAAATGCTCCAATTGAGCTAATTAGCTTATTGAGAGAATATTGCAATTGTCTGACAAAAGTGAAAAATGTAAATTTCCAATTTCGACCAAACATGCTAGAAATGCTCCAATTGAGCTGATTAGCTTATTGCGAGAGTATTACAAACGTCTGACAAACATGATAAATGTAAATTTCCAATTTCAACCAAACATGCTAGAAATGCTCCAATTGAGCTAATTAGCTTATTGTGAGAATATTACAAACGTCTGACAAACATGATAAATATAAATTTCCAATTTCAACCAAACATGCTAGAAATGCTCTAATTGAGCAAATTAGCTTATTGTGAGAATAATGTAATTGTCTTACAAAAGTGAAAAATGTAAATTTCCAATTTCAACCAAACATGCTAGAAATGCTCCAATTGAGCTAATTAGCTTATTGTGAGAATATTACAAACGTCTGACAAACATGATAAATATAAATTTCCAATTTCAACCAAACATGCTAGAAATGCTCTAATTGAGCTAATTAGCTTATTGTGAGAATATTACAAACGTCTGACAAAACTGAAAAATGTAAATTTCCAATTTCAACCAAACATGCTAGAAATGCTCAAATTGCGCAAATAAGCCTACTGTAGGAATTTTACAAACGTCTGACAAAACTGAAAAATGTAAATTTCCAATTTCAACCAAACATGCTAGAAATGCTCCAATTGAGCTAATTAGCTTATTGTGAGAATATTACAAACGTCTGACAAAACTGAAAAATGTAAATTTCCAATTTCAACCAAACATGCTAGAAATGCTCAAATTGCGCAAATAAGCCTACTGTAGGAATTTTACAAACGTCTGACAAAACTGAAAAATGTAAATTTCCAATTTCAACCAAGCATGCTAGAAATGCTCCAATTGAGCTAATTAGCTTATTGTGAGAATATTACAAACGTCTGACAAAACTGAAAAATGTAAATTTCCAATTTCAACCAAACATGCTAGAAATGCTCCAATTGAGCTAATTAGCTTATTGTGAGAATATTGCAATTGTCTGACAAAAGTGAAAAATGTAAATTTCCAATTTCAACCAAACATGCTAGAAATGCTCCAATTGAGCTAATTAGCTTATTGTGAGAATATTAAAAACGTCTGACAAAACTGAAAAATGTAATTTTCCAATTTCAACCAAACATGCTAGAAATGCTCCAATTGAGCTAATTAGCTTATTGTGAGAATATTACAAACGTCTGACAAAACTGAAAAATGTAAATTTCCAATTTCAACCAAACATGCTAGAAATGCTCCAATTGAGCTAATTAGCTTATTGTGAGAATATTGCAATTGTCTGACAAAAGTGAAAAATGTAAATTTCCAATTTCAACCAAACATGCTAGAAATGCTCCAATTGAGCTAATTAGCTTATTGTGAGAATATTACAAACGTCTGACAAAACTGAAAAATGTAAATTTCCAAATTTAACCAAAAATGCTAGAAATGCTCCAATTGAGCTAATTAGCTTATTGTGAGAATATTGCAAATGTCTGACAAAAGTGAAAAATGTAAATTTCCAATTTCAACCAAACATGCTAGAAATGCTCCAATTGAGCTAATTAGCTTATTGTGAGAATATTACAAACGTCTGACTAAAGTGAAAAATGTAAATTTCCAATTTCAACCAAACATGCTAGAAATGCTCCAATTGAGCTAATTAGCTTATTGTGAGAATATTACAAACGTCTGACAAACATGATAAATATAAATTTCCAATTTCAACCAAACATGCTAGAAATGCTCTAATTGAGCTAATTAGCTTACTGTGAGAATATTACAAACGTCTGACAAAACTGAAAAATGTAAATTTCCAATTTCAACCAAACATGCTAGAAATGCTCAAATTGCGTAAATAAGCCTACTGTAGGAATTTTACAAACGTCTGACAAAACTGAAAAATGTAAATTTCCAATTTCAACCAAACATGCTAGAAATGCTCCAATTGAGCTAATTAGCTTATTGAGAGAATATTGCAATTGTCTGACAAAAGTGAAAAATGTAAATTTGCAATTTCGACCAAACATGCTAGAAATGCTCCAATTGAGCTAATTAGCTTATTGCGAGAGTATTACAAACGTCTGACAAACATGATAAATGTAAATTTCCAATTTCAACCAAACATGCTAGAAATGCTCCAATTGAGCTAATTAGCTTATTGTGAGAATATTACAAACGTCTGACAACACTGAAAAATGTAAATTTCCAATTTCAACCAAACATGCTAGAAATGCTCCAATTGAGCTAATTAGCTTATTGAGAGAATATTGTAATTGTCTTACAAAAGTGAAAAATGTAAATTTCCAATTTCAACCAAACATGCTAGAAATGCTCCAATTGAGCTAATTAGCTTATTGTGAGAATATTACAAACGTCTGACAAACATGATAAATATAAATTTCCAATTTCAACCAAACATGCTAGAAATGCTCTAATTGAGCTAATTAGCTTATTGTGAGAATATTACAAACATCTGACAAAACTGAAAAATGTAAATTTCCAATTTCAACCAAACATGCTAGAAATGCTCAAATTGCGCAAATAAGCCTACTGTAGGAATTTTACAAACGTCTGACAAAACTGAAAAATGTAAATTTCCAATTTCAACCAAACATGCTAGAAATGCTCCAATTGAGCTAATTAGCTTATTGTGAGAATATTACAAACGTCTGACAAAACTGAAAAATGTAAATTTCCAATTTCAACCAAACATGCTAGAAATGCTCCAATTGAGCTAATTAGCTTATTGTGAGAATATTACAAACGTCTGACAAAACTGAAAAATGTAAATTTCCAATTTCAACCAAACATGCTAGAAATGCTCCAATTGAGCTAATTAGCTTATTGTGAAAATATTACAAACGTCTGACAAACATGATAAATGTAAATTTCCAATTTCAACCAAACATGCTAGAAATGCTCTAATTGAGCTAATTAGCTTATTGTGAGAATATTAAAAACGTCTGACAAAACTGAAAAATGTAAATTTCCAATTTCAACCAAACATGCTAGAAATGCTCCAATTGAGCTAATTAGCTTATTGTGAGAATATTACAAACGTCTGACAAAACTGAAAAATGTAAATTTCCAATTTCAACCAAACATGCTAGAAATGCTCCAATTGAGCTAATTAGCTTATTGTGAGAATATTACAAACGTCTGACAAAAGTGAAAAATGTAAATTTCCAATTTCAACCAAACATGCTAGAAATGCTCCAATTGAGCTAATTAGCTTATTGTGAGAATATTACAAACGTCTGACAAACATGATAAATATAAATTTCCAATTTCAACCAAACATGCTAGAGATGCTCCAATTGAGCTAATTAGCTTATTGTGAGAATATTACAAACGTCTGACAAAACTGAAAAATGTAAATTTCCAATTTCAACCAAACATGCTAGAAATGCTCAAATTGCGCAAATAAGCCTACTGTAGGAATTTTACAAACGTTTGACAAAACTGAAAAATGTAAATTTCCAATTTCAACCAAACATGCTAGAAATGCTCCAATTGAGCTAATTAGCTTATTGTGAGAATATTACAAACGTCTGACAAAACTGAAAAATGTAAATTTCCAATTTCAACCAAACATGCTAGAAATGCTCCAATTGAGCTAATTAGCTTATTGTGAGAATATTGCAATTGTCTGACAAAACTGAAAAATGTAAATTTCCAATTTCAACCAAACATGCTAGAAATGCTCCAATTGAGCTAATTAGCTTATTGTGAGAATATTAAAAACGTCTGACAAAACTGAAAAATGTAATTTTCCAATTTCAACCAAACATGCTAGAAATGCTCCAATTGAGCTAATTAGCTTATTGAGAGAATATTGCAATTGTCTGACAAAAGTGAAAAATGTAAATTTGCAATTTCGACCAAACATGCTAGAAATGCTCCAATTGAGCTAATTAGCTTATTGCGAGAGTATTACAAACGTCTGACAAACATGATAAATGTAAATTTCCAATTTCAACCAAACATGCTAGAAATGCTCCAATTGAGCTAATTAGCTTATTGTGAGAATATTACAAACGTCTGACAAACATGATAAATATAAATTTCCAATTTCAACCAAACATGCTAGAAATGCTCTAATTGAGCTAATTAGCTTATTGTGAGAATATTGTAATTGTCTGACAAAAGTGAAAAATGTAAATTTCCAATTTCAACCAAACATGCTAGAAATGCTCCAATTGAGCTAATTAGCTTATTGTGAGAATATTACAAACGTCTGACAAACATGATAAATATAAATTTCCAATTTCAACCAAACATGCTAGAAATGCTCTAATTGAGCTAATTAGCTTATTGTGAGAATATTACAAACGTCTGACAAAACTGAAAAATGTAAATTTCCAATTTCAACCAAACATGCTAGAAATGCTCAAATTGCGCAAATAAGCCTACTGTAGGAATTTTACAAACGTCTGACAAAACTGAAAAATGTAAATTTCCAATTTCAACCAAACATGCTAGAAATGCTCCAATTGAGCTAATTAGCTTATTGTGAGAATATTACAAACGTCTGACAAAACTGAAAAATGTAAATTTCCAATTTCAACCAAACATGCTAGAAATGCTCAAATTGCGCAAATAAGCCTACTGTAGGAATTTTACAAACGTCTGACAAAACTGAAAAATGTAAATTTCCAATTTCAACCAAACATGCTAGAAATGCTCCAATTGAGCTAATTAGCTTATTGTGAGAATATTACAAACGTCTGACAAAACTGAAAAATGTAAATTTCCAATTTCAACCAAACATGCTAGAAATGCTCCAATTGAGCTAATTAGCTTATTGTGAGAATATTGCAATTGTCTGACAAAAGTGAAAAATGTAAATTTCCAATTTCAACCAAACATGCTAGAAATGCTCCAATTGAGCTAATTAGCTTATTGTGAGAATATTAAAAACGTCTGACAAAACTGAAAAATGTAATTTTCCAATTTCAACCAAACATGCTAGAAATGCTCCAATTGAGCTAATTAGCTTATTGTGAGAATATTACAAACGTCTGACAAAACTGAAAAATGTAAATTTCCAATTTCAACCAAACATGCTAGAAATGCTCCAATTGAGCTAATTAGCTTATTGTGAGAATATTGCAATTGTCTGACAAAAGTGAAAAATGTAAATTTCCAATTTCAACCAAACATGCTAGAAATGCTCCAATTGAGCTAATTAGCTTATTGTGAGAATATTACAAACGTCTGACAAAACTGAAAAATGCAAATTTCCAAATTTAACCAAAAATGCTAGAAATGCTCCAATTGAGCTAATTAGCTTATTGTGAGAATATTGCAAATGTCTGACAAAAGTGAAAAATGTAAATTTCCAATTTCAACCAAACATGCTAGAAATGCTCCAATTGAGCTAATTAGCTTATTGTGAGAATATTACAAACGTCTGACAAAACTGAAAAATGTAAATTTCCAAATTTAACCAAAAATGCTAGAAATGCTCCAATTGAGCTAATTAGCTTATTGTGAGAATATTGCAAATGTCTGACAAAAGTGAAAAATGTAAATTTCCAATTTCAACCAAACATGCTAGAAATGCTCCAATTGAGCTAATTAGCTTATTGTGAGAATATTACAAACGTCTGACTAAAGTGAAAAATGTAAATTTCCAATTTCAACCAAACATGCTAGAAATGCTCCAATTGAGCTAATTAGCTTATTGTGAGAATATTACAAACGTCTGACAAACATGATAAATATAAATTTCCAATTTCAACCAAACATGCTAGAAATGCTCTAATTGAGCTAATTAGCTTATTGTGAGAATATTACAAACGTCTGACAAAACTGAAAAATGTAAATTTCCAATTTCAACCAAACATGCTAGAAATGCTCAAATTGCGTAAATAAGCCTACTGTAGGAATTTTACAAACGTCTGACAAAACTGAAAAATGTAAATTTCCAATTTCAACCAAACATGCTAGAAATGCTCCAATTGAGCTAATTAGCTTATTGAAAGAATATTGCAATTGTCTGACAAAAGTGAAAAATGTAAATTTGCAATTTCGACCAAACATGCTAGAAATGCTCCAATTGAGCAAATTAGCTTATTGCGAGAGTATTACAAACGTCTGACTAACATGATAAATGTAAATTTCCAATTTCAACCAAACATGCTAGAAATGCTCCAATTGAGCTAATTAGCTTATTGTGAGAATATTACAAACGTCTGACAACACTGAAAAATGTAAATTTCCAATTTCAACCAAACATGCTAGAAATGCTCCAATTGAGCTAATTAGCTTATTGAGAGAATATTGTAATTGTCTTACAAAAGTGAAAAATGTAAATTTCCAATTTCAACCAAACATGCTAGAAATGCTCCAATTGAGCTAATTAGCTTATTGTGAGAATATTACAAACGTCTGACAAACATGATAAATATAAATTTCCAATTTCAACCAAACATGCTAGAAATGCTCTAATTGAGCTAATTAGCTTATTGTGAGAATATTGCAATTGTCTGACAAAAGTGAAAAATGTAAATTTCCAATTTCAACCAAACATGCTAGAAATGCTCAAATTGCGCAAATAAGCCTACTGTAGGAATTTTACAAACGTCTGACAAAACTGAAAAATGTAAATTTCCAATTTCAACCAAACATGCTAGAAATGCTCCAATTGAGCTAATTAGCTTATTGTGAGAATATTGCAAATGTCTGACAAAAGTGAAAAATGTAAATTTCCAATTTCAACCAAACATGCTAGAAATTCTCCAATTGAGCTAATTAGCTTATTGTGAGAATATTACAAAAGTCTGACTAAAGTGAAAAATGTAAATTTCCAATTTCAACCAAACATGCTAGAAATGCTCCAATTGAGCTAATTAGCTTATTGTGAGAATATTACAACCGTCTGACAAACATGATAAATATAAATTTCCAATTTCAACCAAACATGCTAGAAATGCTCTAATTGAGCTAATTAGCTTATTGTGAGAATATTACAAACGTCTGACAAAACTGAAAAATGTAAATTTCCAATTTCAACCAAACATGCTAGAAATGCTCCAATTGAGCTAATTAGCTTATTGTGAGAATATTACAAACGTCTGACAAACATGATAAATATAAATTTCCAATTTCAACCAAACATGCTAGAAATGCTCCAATTGAGCTAATTAGCTTATTGTGAGAATATTACAAACGTCTGACAAAACTGAAAAATGTAAATTTCCAAATTTAACCAAAAATGCTAGAAATGCTCCAATTGAGCTAATTAGCTTATTGTGAGAATATTGCAAATGTCTGACAAAAGTGAAAAATGTAAATTTCCAATTTCAACCAAACATGCTAGAAATGCTCCAATTGAGCTAATTAGCTTATTGTGAGAATATTACAAACGTCTGACTAAAGTGAAAAATGTAAATTTCCAATTTCAACCAAACATGCTAGAAATGCTCCAATTGAGCTAATTAGCTTATTGTGAGAATATTACAAACGTCTGACAAACATGATAAATATAAATTTCCAATTTCAACCAAACATGCTAGAAATGCTCTAATTGAGCTAATTAGCTTATTGTGAGAATATTACAAACGTCTGACAAAACTGAAAAATGTAAATTTCCAATTTCAACCAAACATGCTAGAAATGCTCAAATTGCGTAAATAAGCCTACTGTAGGAATTTTACAAACGTCTGACAAAACTGAAAAATGTAAATTTCCAATTTCAACCAAACATGCTAGAAATGCTCCAATTGAGCTAATTAGCTTATTGAGAGAATATTGCAATTGTCTGACAAAAGTGAAAAATGTAAATTTGCAATTTCGACCAAACATGCTAGAAATGCTCCAATTGAGCTAATTAGCTTATTGCGAGAGTATTACAAACGTCTGACAAATATGATAAATGTAAATTTCCAATTTCAACCAAACATGCTAGAAATGCTCCAATTGAGCTAATTAGCTTATTGTGAGAATATTACAAACGTCTGACAACACTGAAAAATGTAAATTTCCAATTTCAACCAAACATGCTAGAAATGCTCCAATTGAGCTAATTAGCTTATTGAGAGAATATTGTAATTGTCTTACAAAAGTGAAAAATGTAAATTTCCAATTTCAACCAAACATGCTAGAAATGCTCCAATTGAGCTAATTAGCTTATTGTGAGAATATTACAAACGTCTGACAAACATGATAAATATAAATTTCCAATTTCAACCAAACATGCTAGAAATGCTCTAATTGAGCTAATTAGCTTATTGTGAGAATATTGCAATTGTCTGACAAAAGTGAAAAATGTAAATTTCCAATTTCAACCAAACATGCTAGAAATGCTCAAATTGCGCAAATAAGCCTACTGTAGGAATTTTACAAACGTCTGACAAAACTGAAAAATGTAAATTTCCAATTTCAACCAAACATGCTAGAAATGCTCCAATTGAGCTAATTAGCTTATTGTGAGAATATTGCAAATGTCTGACAAAAGTGAAAAATGTAAATTTCCAATTTCAACCAAACATGCTAGAAATTCTCCAATTGAGCTAATTAGCTTATTGTGAGAATATTACAAAAGTCTGACTAAAGTGAAAAATGTAAATTTCCAATTTCAACCAAACATGCTAGAAATGCTCCAATTGAGCTAATTAGCTTATTGTGAGAATATTACAAACGTCTGACAAACATGATAAATATAAATTTCCAATTTCAACCAAACATGCTAGAAATGCTCTAATTGAGCTAATTAGCTTATTGTGAGAATATTACAAACGTCTGACAAAAGTGAAAAATGTAAATTTCCAATTTCAACCAAACATGCTAGAAATGCTCAAATTGCGCAAATAAGCCTACTGTAGGAATTTTACAAACGTCTGACAAAACTGAAAAATGTAAATTTCCAATTTCAACCAAACATGCTAGAAATGCTCCAATTGAGCTAATTAGCTTATTGAGAGAATATTGCAATTGTCTGACAAAAGTGAAAAATGTAAATTTCCAATTTCGACCAAACATGCTAGAAATGCTCCAATTGAGCTAATTAGCTTATTGCGAGAGTATTACAAACGTCTGACAAACATGATAAATGTAAATTTCCAATTTCAACCAAACATGCTAGAAATGCTCCAATTGAGCTAATTAGCTTATTGTGAGAATATTACAAACGTCTGACAAACATGATAAATATAAATTTCCAATTTCAACCAAACATGCTAGAAATGCTCTAATTGAGCAAATTAGCTTATTGTGAGAATAATGTAATTGTCTTACAAAAGTGAAAAATGTAAATTTCCAATTTCAACCAAACATGCTAGAAATGCTCCAATTGAGCTAATTAGCTTATTGTGAGAATATTACAAACGTCTGACAAACATGATAAATATAAATTTCCAATTTCAACCAAACATGCTAGAAATGCTCTAATTGAGCTAATTAGCTTATTGTGAGAATATTACAAACGTCTGACAAAACTGAAAAATGTAAATTTCCAATTTCAACCAAACATGCTAGAAATGCTCAAATTGCGCAAATAAGCCTACTGTAGGAATTTTACAAACGTCTGACAAAACTGAAAAATGTAAATTTCCAATTTCAACCAAACATGCTAGAAATGCTCCAATTGAGCTAATTAGCTTATTGTGAGAATATTACAAACGTCTGACAAAACTGAAAAATGTAAATTTCCAATTTCAACCAAACATGCTAGAAATGCTCAAATTGCGCAAATAAGCCTACTGTAGGAATTTTACAAACGTCTGACAAAACTGAAAAATGTAAATTTCCAATTTCAACCAAGCATGCTAGAAATGCTCCAATTGAGCTAATTAGCTTATTGTGAGAATATTACAAACGTCTGACAAAACTGAAAAATGTAAATTTCCAATTTCAACCAAACATGCTAGAAATGCTCCAATTGAGCTAATTAGCTTATTGTGAGAATATTGCAATTGTCTGACAAAAGTGAAAAATGTAAATTTCCAATTTCAACCAAACATGCTAGAAATGCTCCAATTGAGCTAATTAGCTTATTGTGAGAATATTAAAAACGTCTGACAAAACTGAAAAATGTAATTTTCCAATTTCAACCAAACATGCTAGAAATGCTCCAATTGAGCTAATTAGCTTATTGTGAGAATATTACAAACGTCTGACAAAACTGAAAAATGTAAATTTCCAATTTCAACCAAACATGCTAGAAATGCTCCAATTGAGCTAATTAGCTTATTGTGAGAATATTGCAATTGTCTGACAAAAGTGAAAAATGTAAATTTCCAATTTCAACCAAACATGCTAGAAATGCTCCAATTGAGCTAATTAGCTTATTGTGAGAATATTACAAACGTCTGACAAAACTGAAAAATGTAAATTTCCAAATTTAACCAAAAATGCTAGAAATGCTCCAATTGAGCTAATTAGCTTATTGTGAGAATATTGCAAATGTCTGACAAAAGTGAAAAATGTAAATTTCCAATTTCAACCAAACATGCTAGAAATGCTCCAATTGAGCTAATTAGCTTATTGTGAGAATATTACAAACGTCTGACTAAAGTGAAAAATGTAAATTTCCAATTTCAACCAAACATGCTAGAAATGCTCCAATTGAGCTAATTAGCTTATTGTGAGAATATTACAAACGTCTGACAAACATGATAAATATAAATTTCCAATTTCAACCAAACATGCTAGAAATGCTCTAATTGAGCTAATTAGCTTATTGTGAGAATATTACAAACGTCTGACAAAACTGAAAAATGTAAATTTCCAATTTCAACCAAACATGCTAGAAATGCTCAAATTGCGTAAATAAGCCTACTGTAGGAATTTTACAAACGTCTGACAAAACTGAAAAATGTAAATTTCCAATTTCAACCAAACATGCTAGAAATGCTCCAATTGAGCTAATTAGCTTATTGAGAGAATATTGCAATTGTCTGACAAAAGTGAAAAATGTAAATTTGCAATTTCGACCAAACATGCTAGAAATGCTCCAATTGAGCTAATTAGCTTATTGCGAGAGTATTACAAACGTCTGACAAACATGATAAATGTAAATTTCCAATTTCAACCAAACATGCTAGAAATGCTCCAATTGAGCTAATTAGCTTATTGTGAGAATATTACAAACGTCTGACAACACTGAAAAATGTAAATTTCCAATTTCAACCAAACATGCTAGAAATGCTCCAATTGAGCTAATTAGCTTATTGAGAGAATATTGTAATTGTCTTACAAAAGTGAAAAATGTAAATTTCCAATTTCAACCAAACATGCTAGAAATGCTCCAATTGAGCTAATTAGCTTATTGTGAGAATATTACAAACGTCTGACAAACATGATAAATATAAATTTCCAATTTCAACCAAACATGCTAGAAATGCTCTAATTGAGCTAATTAGCTTATTGTGAGAATATTACAAACATCTGACAAAACTGAAAAATGTAAATTTCCAATTTCAACCAAACATGCTAGAAATGCTCAAATTGCGCAAATAAGCCTACTGTAGGAATTTTACAAACGTCTGACAAAACTGAAAAATGTAAATTTCCAATTTCAACCAAACATGCTAGAAATGCTCCAATTGAGCTAATTAGCTTATTGTGAGAATATTACAAACGTCTGACAAAACTGAAAAATGTAAATTTCCAATTTCAACCAAACATGCTAGAAATGCTCCAATTGAGCTAATTAGCTTATTGTGAGAATATTACAAACGTCTGACAAAACTGAAAAATGTAAATTTCCAATTTCAACCAAACATGCTAGAAATGCTCCAATTGAGCTAATTAGCTTATTGTGAAAATATTACAAACGTCTGACAAACATGATAAATGTAAATTTCCAATTTCAACCAAACATGCTAGAAATGCTCTAATTGAGCTAATTAGCTTATTGTGAGAATATTAAAAACGTCTGACAAAACTGAAAAATGTAAATTTCCAATTTCAACCAAACATGCTAGAAATGCTCCAATTGAGCTAATTAGCTTATTGTGAGAATATTACAAACGTCTGACAAAAGTGAAAAATGTAAATTTCCAATTTCAACCAAACATGCTAGAAATGCTCCAATTGAGCTAATTAGCTTATTGTGAGAATATTACAAACGTCTGACAAACATGATAAATATAAATTTCCAATTTCAACCAAACATGCTAGAGATGCTCCAATTGAGCTAATTAGCTTATTGTGAGAATATTACAAACGTCTGACAAAACTGAAAAATGTAAATTTCCAATTTCAACCAAACATGCTAGAAATGCTCAAATTGCGCAAATAAGCCTACTGTAGGAATTTTACAAACGTTTGACAAAACTGAAAAATGTAAATTTCCAATTTCAACCAAACATGCTAGAAATGCTCCAATTGAGCTAATTAGCTTATTGTGAGAATATTACAAACGTCTGACAAAACTGAAAAATGTAAATTTCCAATTTCAACCAAACATGCTAGAAATGCTCCAATTGAGCTAATTAGCTTATTGTGAGAATATTGCAATTGTCTGACAAAACTGAAAAATGTAAATTTCCAATTTCAACCAAACATGCTAGAAATGCTCCAATTGAGCTAATTAGCTTATTGTGAGAATATTAAAAACGTCTGACAAAACTGAAAAATGTAATTTTCCAATTTCAACCAAACATGCTAGAAATGCTCCAATTGAGCTAATTAGCTTATTGAGAGAATATTGCAATTGTCTGACAAAAGTGAAAAATGTAAATTTGCAATTTCGACCAAACATGCTAGAAATGCTCCAATTGAGCTAATTAGCTTATTGCGAGAGTATTACAAACGTCTGACAAACATGATAAATGTAAATTTCCAATTTCAACCAAACATGCTAGAAATGCTCCAATTGAGCTAATTAGCTTATTGTGAGAATATTACAAACGTCTGACAAACATGATAAATATAAATTTCCAATTTCAACCAAACATGCTAGAAATGCTCTAATTGAGCTAATTAGCTTATTGTGAGAATATTGTAATTGTCTGACAAAAGTGAAAAATGTAAATTTCCAATTTCAACCAAACATGCTAGAAATGCTCCAATTGAGCTAATTAGCTTATTGTGAGAATATTACAAACGTCTGACAAACATGATAAATATAAATTTCCAATTTCAACCAAACATGCTAGAAATGCTCTAATTGAGCTAATTAGCTTATTGTGAGAATATTACAAACGTCTGACAAAACTGAAAAATGTAAATTTCCAATTTCAACCAAACATGCTAGAAATGCTCAAATTGCGCAAATAAGCCTACTGTAGGAATTTTACAAACGTCTGACAAAACTGAAAAATGTAAATTTCCAATTTCAACCAAACATGCTAGAAATGCTCCAATTGAGCTAATTAGCTTATTGTGAGAATATTACAAACGTCTGACAAAACTGAAAAATGTAAATTTCCAATTTCAACCAAACATGCTAGAAATGCTCAAATTGCGCAAATAAGCCTACTGTAGGAATTTTACAAACGTCTGACAAAACTGAAAAATGTAAATTTCCAATTTCAACCAAACATGCTAGAAATGCTCCAATTGAGCTAATTAGCTTATTGTGAGAATATTACAAACGTCTGACAAAACTGAAAAATGTAAATTTCCAATTTCAACCAAACATGCTAGAAATGCTCCAATTGAGCTAATTAGCTTATTGTGAGAATATTGCAATTGTCTGACAAAAGTGAAAAATGTAAATTTCCAATTTCAACCAAACATGCTAGAAATGCTCCAATTGAGCTAATTAGCTTATTGTGAGAATATTAAAAACGTCTGACAAAACTGAAAAATGTAATTTTCCAATTTCAACCAAACATGCTAGAAATGCTCCAATTGAGCTAATTAGCTTATTGTGAGAATATTACAAACGTCTGACAAAACTGAAAAATGTAAATTTCCAATTTCAACCAAACATGCTAGAAATGCTCCAATTGAGCTAATTAGCTTATTGTGAGAATATTGCAATTGTCTGACAAAAGTGAAAAATGTAAATTTCCAATTTCAACCAAACATGCTAGAAATGCTCCAATTGAGCTAATTAGCTTATTGTGAGAATATTACAAACGTCTGACAAAACTGAAAAATGCAAATTTCCAAATTTAACCAAAAATGCTAGAAATGCTCCAATTGAGCTAATTAGCTTATTGTGAGAATATTGCAAATGTCTGACAAAAGTGAAAAATGTAAATTTCCAATTTCAACCAAACATGCTAGAAATGTTCCAATTGAGCTAACTAGCTTATTGTGAGATCATTACAAACGTCTGACTAAAGTGAAAAATGTAAATTTCCAATTTCAACCAAACATGCTAGAAATGCTCCAATTGAGCTAATTAGCTTATTGTGAGAATATTACAAACGTCTGACAAACATGATAAATATAAATTTCCAATTTCAACCAAACATGCTAGAAATGCTCTAATTGAGCTAATTAGCTTATTGTGAGAATATTACAAACGTCTGACAAAACTGAAAAATGTAAATTTCCAATTTCAACCAAACATGCTAGAAATGCTCAAATTGCGTAAATAAGCCTACTGTAGGAATTTTACAAACGTCTGACAAAACTGAAAAATGTAAATTTCCAATTTCAACCAAACATGCTAGAAATGCTCCAATTGAGCTAATTAGCTTATTGAGAGAATATTGCAATTGTCTGACAAAAGTGAAAAATGTAAATTTGCAATTTCGACCAAACATGCTAGAAATGCTCCAATTGAGCTAATTAGCTTATTGCGAGAGTATTACAAACGTCTGACAAATATGATAAATGTAAATTTCCAATTTCAACCAAACATGCTAGAAATGCTCCAATTGAGCTAATTAGCTTATTGTGAGAATATTACAAACGTCTGACAACACTGAAAAATGTAAATTTCCAATTTCAACCAAACATGCTAGAAATGCTCCAATTGAGCTAATTAGCTTATTGAGAGAATATTGTAATTGTCTTACAAAAGTGAAAAATGTAAATTTCCAATTTCAACCAAACATGCTAGAAATGCTCCAATTGAGCTAATTAGCTTATTGTGAGAATATTACAAACGTCTGACAAACATGATAAATATAAATTTCCAATTTCAACCAAACATGCTAGAAATGCTCTAATTGAGCTAATTAGCTTATTGTGAGAATATTACAAACGTCTGACAAAACTGAAAAATGTAAATTTCCAATTTCAACCAAACATGCTAGAAATGCTCAAATTGCGCAAATAAGCCTACTGTAGGAATTTTACAAACGTCTGACAAAACTGAAAAATGTAAATTTCCAATTTCAACCAAACATGCTAGAAATGCTCCAATTGAGCTAACTAGCTTATTGTGAGAATATTACAAACGTCTGACAAAACTGAAAAATGTAAATTTCCAATTTCAACCAAACATGCTAGAAATGCTCCAATTGAGCTAATTAGCTTATTGTGAGAATATTACAAACGTCTGACAAAACTGAAAAATGTAAATTTCCAATTTCAACCAAACATGCTAGAAATGCTCCAATTGAGCTAATTAGCTTATTGTGAAAATATTACAAACGTCTGACAAACATGATAAATGTAAATTTCCAATTTCAACCAAACATGCTAGAAATGCTCTAATTGAGCTAATTAGCTTATTGTGAGAATATTAAAAACGTCTGACAAAACTGAAAAATGTAAATTTCCAATTTCAACCAAACATGCTAGAAATGCTCCAATTGAGCTAATTAGCTTATTGTGAGAATATTACAAACGTCTGACAAAACTGAAAAATGTAAATTTCCAATTTCAACCAAACATGCTAGAAATGCTCCAATTGAGCTAATTAGCTTATTGTGAGAATATTACAAACGTCTGACAAAAGTGAAAAATGTAAATTTCCAATTTCAACCAAACATGCTAGAAATGCTCCAATTGAGCTAATTAGCTTATTGTGAGAATATTACAAACGTCTGACAAACATGATAAATATAAATTTCCAATTTCAACCAAACATGCTAGAGATGCTCCAATTGAGCTAATTAGCTTATTGTGAGAATATTACAAACGTCTGACAAAACTGAAAAATGTAAATTTCCAATTTCAACCAAACATGCTAGAAATGCTCAAATTGCGCAAATAAGCCTACTGTAGGAATTTTACAAACGTTTGACAAAACTGAAAAATGTAAATTTCCAATTTCAACCAAACATGCTAGAAATGCTCCAATTGAGCTAATTAGCTTATTGTGAGAATATTACAAACGTCTGACAAAACTGAAAAATGTAAATTTCCAATTTCAACCAAACATGCTAGAAATGCTCCAATTGAGCTAATTAGCTTATTGTGAGAATATTGCAATTGTCTGACAAAACTGAAAAATGTAAATTTCCAATTTCAACCAAACATGCTAGAAATGCTCCAATTGAGCTAATTAGCTTATTGTGAGAATATTAAAAACGTCTGACAAAACTGAAAAATGTAATTTTCCAATTTCAACCAAACATGCTAGAAATGCTCCAATTGAGCTAATTAGCTTATTGAGAGAATATTGCAATTGTCTGACAAAAGTGAAAAATGTAAATTTGCAATTTCGACCAAACATGCTAGAAATGCTCCAATTGAGCTAATTAGCTTATTGCGAGAGTATTACAAACGTCTGACAAACATGATAAATGTAAATTTCCAATTTCAACCAAACATGCTAGAAATGCTCCAATTGAGCTAATTAGCTTATTGTGAGAATATTACAAACGTCTGACAAACATGATAAATATAAATTTCCAATTTCAACCAAACATGCTAGAAATGCTCAAATTGCGTAAATAAGCCTACTGTAGGAATTTTACAACCGTCTGACAAAACTGAAAAATGTAAATTTCCAATTTCAACCAAACATGCTAGAAATGCTCCAATTGAGCTAATTAGCTTATTGAGAGAATATTGCAATTGTCTGACAAAAGTGAAAAATGTAAATTTGCAATTTCGACCAAACATGCTAGAAATGCTCCAATTGAGCTAATTAGCTTATTGCGAGAGTATTACAAACGTCTGACAAACATGATAAATGTAAATTTCCAATTTCAACCAAACATGCTAGAAATGCTCAAATTGCGCAAACAAGCCTACTGTAGGAATTTTACAAACGTCTGACAAAACTGAAAAATGTAAATTTCCAATTTCAACCAAACATGCTAGAAATGCTCCAATTGAGCTAATTAGCTTATTGTGAGAATATTAAAAACGTCTGACAAAACTGAAAAATGTAATTTTCCAATTTCAACCAAACATGCTAGAAATGCTCCAATTGAGCTAATTAGCTTATTGTGAGAATATTACAAACGTCTGACAAAAGTGAAAAATGTAATTTTCCAATTTCAACCAAACATGCTAGAAATGCTCCAATTGAGCTAATTAGCTTATTGTGAGAATATTGCAATTGTCTGACAAAAGTGAAAAATGTAAATTTCCAATTTCAACCAAACATGCTAGAAATGCTCCAAATGATCTAATTAGCTTATTGTGAGAATATTACAAACGTCTGACAAAACTGAAAAATGTAAATTTCCAATTTCAACTAAAAATGCTAGAAATGCTCCAATTGAGCTAATTAGCTCATTGTGAGAATATTGCAAATGTCTGACAAAAGTGAAAAATGTAAATTTCCAATTTCAACCAAACATGCTAGAAATGCTCCAATTGAGCTAATTAGCTTAGTGTGAGAATATTACAAACGTCTGACTAAAGTGAAAAATGTAAATTTCCAATTTCAACCAAACATGCTAGAAATGCTCTAATTGAGCTAATTAGCTTATTGTGAGAATATTACAAACGTCTGACAAAACTGAAAAATGTAAATTTCCAATTTCAACCAAACATGCTAGAAATTCTCAAATTGCGCAAATAAGCCTACTGTAGGAATTTTACAAACGTCTGACAAAACTGAAAAATGTAAATTTCCAATTTCAACCAAACATGCTAGAAATGCTCCAATTGAGCTAATTAGCTTATTGTGAGAATATTACAAACGTCTGACAAAACTGAAAAATGTAAATTTCCAATTTCAACCAAACATGCTAGAAATGCTCAAATTGCGCAAATAAGCCTACTGTAGGAATTTTACAAACGTCTGACAAAACTGAAAAATGTAAATTTCCAATTTCAACCAAACATGCTAGAAATGCTCCAATTGAGCTAATTAGCTTATTGTGAGAATATTACAAACGTCTGACAAAACTGAAAAATGTAAATTTCCAATTTCAACCAAACATGCTAGAAATGCTCCAATTGAGCTAATTAGCTTATTGTGAGAATATTGCAATTGTCTGACAAAAGTGAAAAATGTAAATTTCCAATTTCAACCAAACATGCTAGAAATGCTCCAATTGAGCTAATTAGCTTATTGTGAGAATATTAAAAACGTCTGACAAAACTGAAAAATGTAATTTTCCAATTTCAACCAAACATGCTAGAAATGCTCCAATTGAGCTAATTAGCTTATTGTGAGAATATTACAAACGTCTGACAAAACTGAAAAATGTAAATTTCCAATTTCAACCAAACATGCTAGAAATGCTCTAATTGAGCTAATTAGCTTATTGTGAGAATATTGCAATTGTCTGACAAAAGTGAAAAATGTAAATTTCCAATTTCAACCAAACATGCTAGAAATGCTCCAATTGAGCTAATTAGCTTATTGTGAGAATATTACAAACGTCTGACAAAACTGAAAAATGTAAATTTCCAAATTCAACCAAAAATACTAGAAATGCTCTAATTGAGCTAATTAGCTTATTGTGAGAATATTGCAAATGTCTGACAAAAGTGAAAAATGTAAATTTCCAATTTCAACCAAACATGCTAGAAATGCTCCAATTGAGCTAATTAGCTTATTGTGAGAATATTACAAACGTCTGACTAAAGTGAAAAATGTAAATTTCCAATTTCAACCAAACATGCTAGAAATGCTCCAATTGAGCTAATTAGCTTATTGTGAGAATATTACAAACGTCTGACAAACATGATAAATATAAATTTCCAATTTCAACCAAACATGCTAGATATGCTCTAATTGAGCTAATTAGCTTATTGTGAGAATATTACAAACGTCTGACAAAACTGAAAAATGTAAATTTCCAATTTCAACCAAACATGCTAGAAATGCTCAAATTGCGTAAATAAGCCTACTGTAGGAATTTTACAACCGTCTGACAAAACTGAAAAATGTAAATTTCCAATTTCAACCAAACATGCTAGAAATGCTCCAATTGAGCTAATTAGCTTATTGTGAGAATATTGCAATTGTCTGACAAAACTGAAAAATGTAAATTTCCAATTTCAACCAAACATGCTAGAAATGCTCCAATTGAGCTAATTAGCTTATTGTGAGAATATTACAAACGTCTGACAAACATGATAAATATAAATTTCCAATTTCAACCAAACATGCTAGAAATGCTCAAATTGCGCAAATAAGCCTACTGTAGGAATTTTACAAACGTTTGACAAAACTGAAAAATGTAAATTTCCAATTTCAACCAAACATGCTAGAAATGCTCCAATTGAGCTAATTAGCTTATTGTGAGAATATTACAAACGTCTGACAAAACTGAAAAATGTAAATTTCCAATTTCAACCAAACATGCTAGAAATGCTCCAATTGAGCTAATTAGCTTATTGTGAGAATATTGCAATTGTCTGACAAAACTGAAAAATGTAAATTTCCAATTTCAACCAAACATGCTAGAAATGCTCCAATTGAGCTAATTAGCTTATTGTGAGAATATTAAAAACGTCTGACAAAACTGAAAAATGTAATTTTCCAATTTCAACCAAACATGCTAGAAATGCTCCAATTGAGCTAATTAGCTTATTGAGAGAATATTGCAATTGTCTGACAAAAGTGAAAAATGTAAATTTGCAATTTCGACCAAACATGCTAGAAATGCTCCAATTGAGCTAATTAGCTTATTGCGAGAGTATTACAAACGTCTGACAAACATGATAAATGTAAATTTCCAATTTCAACCAAACATGCTAGAAATGCTCCAATTGAGCTAATTAGCTTATTGTGAGAATATTACAAACGTCTGACAAACATGATAAATATAAATTTCCAATTTCAACCAAACATGCTAGAAATGCTCAAATTGCGTAAATAAGCCTACTGTAGGAATTTTACAACCGTCTGACAAAACTGAAAAATGTAAATTTCCAATTTCAACCAAACATGCTAGAAATGCTCCAATTGAGCTAATTAGCTTATTGAGAGAATATTGCAATTGTCTGACAAAAGTGAAAAATGTAAATTTGCAATTTCGACCAAACATGCTAGAAATGCTCCAATTGAGCTAATTAGCTTATTGCGAGAGTATTACAAACGTCTGACAAACATGATAAATGTAAATTTCCAATTTCAACCAAACATGCTAGAAATGCTCAAATTGCGCAAACAAGCCTACTGTAGGAATTTTACAAACGTCTGACAAAACTGAAAAATGTAAATTTCCAATTTCAACCAAACATGCTAGAAATGCTCCAATTGAGCTAATTAGCTTATTGTGAGAATATTAAAAACGTCTGACAAAACTGAAAAATGTAATTTTCCAATTTCAACCAAACATGCTAGAAATGCTCCAATTGAGCTAATTAGCTTATTGTGAGAATATTACAAACGTCTGACAAAAGTGAAAAATGTAATTTTCCAATTTCAACCAAACATGCTAGAAATGCTCCAATTGAGCTAATTAGCTTATTGTGAGAATATTGCAATTGTCTGACAAAAGTGAAAAATGTAAATTTCCAATTTCAACCAAACATGCTAGAAATGCTCCAAATGATCTAATTAGCTTATTGTGAGAATATTACAAACGTCTGACAAAACTGAAAAATGTAAATTTCCAATTTCAACTAAAAATGCTAGAAATGCTCCAATTGAGCTAATTAGCTTATTGTGAGAATATTGCAAATGTCTGACAAAAGTGAAAAATGTAAATTTCCAATTTCAACCAAACATGCTAGAAATGCTCCAATTGAGCTAATTAGCTTAGTGTGAGAATATTACAAACGTCTGACTAAAGTGAAAAATGTAAATTTCCAATTTCAACCAAACATGCTAGAAATGCTCTAATTGAGCTAATTAGCTTATTGTGAGAATATTACAAACGTCTGACAAAACTGAAAAATGTAAATTTCCAATTTCAACCAAACATGCTAGAAATTCTCAAATTGCGCAAATAAGCCTACTGTAGGAATTTTACAAACGTCTGACAAAACTGAAAAATGTAAATTTCCAATTTCAACCAAACATGCTAGAAATGCTCCAATTGAGCTAATTAGCTTATTGTGAGAATATTACAAACGTCTGACAAAACTGAAAAATGTAAATTTCCAATTTCAACCAAACATGCTAGAAATGCTCAAATTGCGCAAATAAGCCTACTGTAGGAATTTTACAAACGTCTGACAAAACTGAAAAATGTAAATTTCCAATTTCAACCAAACATGCTAGAAATGCTCCAATTGAGCTAATTAGCTTATTGTGAGAATATTACAAACGTCTGACAAAACTGAAAAATGTAAATTTCCAATTTCAACCAAACATGCTAGAAATGCTCCAATTGAGCTAATTAGCTTATTGTGAGAATATTGCAATTGTCTGACAAAAGTGAAAAATGTAAATTTCCAATTTCAACCAAACATGCTAGAAATGCTCCAATTGAGCTAATTAGCTTATTGTGAGAATATTAAAAACGTCTGACAAAACTGAAAAATGTAATTTTCCAATTTCAACCAAACATGCTAGAAATGCTCCAATTGAGCTAATTAGCTTATTGTGAGAATATTACAAACGTCTGACAAAACTGAAAAATGTAAATTTCCAATTTCAACCAAACATGCTAGAAATGCTCTAATTGAGCTAATTAGCTTATTGTGAGAATATTGCAATTGTCTGACAAAAGTGAAAAATGTAAATTTCCAATTTCAACCAAACATGCTAGAAATGCTCCAATTGAGCTAATTAGCTTATTGTGAGAATATTACAAACGTCTGACAAAACTGAAAAATGTAAATTTCCAAATTCAACCAAAAATACTAGAAATGCTCTAATTGAGCTAATTAGCTTATTGTGAGAATATTGCAAATGTCTGACAAAAGTGAAAAATGTAAATTTCCAATTTCAACCAAACATGCTAGAAATGCTCCAATTGAGCTAATTAGCTTATTGTGAGAATATTACAAACGTCTGACTAAAGTGAAAAATGTAAATTTCCAATTTCAACCAAACATGCTAGAAATGCTCCAATTGAGCTAATTAGCTTATTGTGAGAATATTACAAACGTCTGACAAACATGATAAATATAAATTTCCAATTTCAACCAAACATGCTAGAAATGCTCTAATTGAGCTAATTAGCTTATTGTGAGAATATTACAAACGTCTGACAAAACTGAAAAATGTAAATTTCCAATTTCAACCAAACATGCTAGAAATGCTCAAATTGCGTAAATAAGCCTACTGTAGGAATTTTACAACCGTCTGACAAAACTGAAAAATGTAAATTTCCAATTTCAACCAAACATGCTAGAAATGCTCCAATTGAGCTAATTAGCTTATTGAGAGAATATTGCAATTGTCTGACAAAAGTGAAAAATGTAAATTTGCAATTTCGACCAAACATGCTAGAAATGCTCCAATTGAGCTAATTAGCTTATTGCGAGAGTATTACAAACGTCTGACAAACATGATAAATGTAAATTTCCAATTTCAACCAAACATGCTAGAAATGCTCAAATTGCGCAAACAAGCCTACTGTAGGAATTTTACAAACGTCTGACAAAACTGAAAAATGTAAATTTCCAATTTCAACCAAACATGCTAGAAATGCTCCAATTGAGCTAATTAGCTTATTGTGAGAATATTAAAAACGTCTGACAAAACTGAAAAATGTAATTTTCCAATTTCAACCAAACATGCTAGAAATGCTCCAATTGAGCTAATTAGCTTATTGTGAGAATATTACAAACGTCTGACAAAAGTGAAAAATGTAATTTTCCAAATTCAACCAAACATGCTAGAAATGCTCCAATTGAGCTAATTAGCTTATTGTGAGAATATTGCAATTGTCTGACAAAAGTGAAAAATGTAAATTTCCAATTTCAACCAAACATGCTAGAAATGCTCCAAATGATCTAATTAGCTTATTGTGAGAATATTACAAACGTCTGACAAAACTGAAAAATGTAAATTTCCAATTTCAACTAAAAATGCTAGAAATGCTCCAATTGAGCTAATTAGCTTATTGTGAGAATATTGCAAATGTCTGACAAAAGTGAAAAATGTAAATTTCCAATTTCAACCAAACATGCTAGAAATGCTCCAATTGAGCTAATTAGCTTAGTGTGAGAATATTACAAACGTCTGACTAAAGTGAAAAATGTAAATTTCCAATTTCAACCAAACATGCTAGAAATGCTCTAATTGAGCTAATTAGCTTATTGTGAGAATATTACAAACGTCTGACAAAACTGAAAAATGTAAATTTCCAATTTCAACCAAACATGCTAGAAATGCTCAAATTGCGCAAATAAGCCTACTGTAGGAATTTTACAAACGTCTGACAAAACTGAAAAATGTAAATTTCCAATTTCAACCAAACATGCTAGAAATGCTCCAATTGAGCTAATTAGCTTATTGAGAGAATATTGCAATTGTCTGACAAAAGTGAAAAATGTAAATTTGCAATTTCGACCAAACATGCTAGAAATGCTCCAATTGAGCTAATTAGCTTATTGCGAGAGTATTACAAACGTCTGACAAACATGATAAATGTAAATTTCCAATTTCAACCAAACATGCTAGAAATGCTCCAATTGAGCTAATTAGCTTATTGTGAGAATATTACAAACGTCTGACAACACTGAAAAATGTAAACTTCCAATTTCAACCAAACATGCTAGAAATGCTCCAATTGAGCTAATTAGCTTATTGAGAGAATATTGTAATTGTCTTACAAAAGTGAAAAATGTAAATTTCCAATTTCAACCAAACATGCTAGAAATGCTCCAATTGAGCTAATTAGCTTATTGTGAGAATATTACAAACGTCTGACAAACATGATAAATATAAATTTCCAATTTCAACCAAACATGCTAGAAATGCTCTAATTGAGCTAATTAGCTTATTGTGAGAATATTACAAACGTCTGACAAAACTGAAAAATGTAAATTTCCAATTTCAATCAAACATGCTAGAAATGCTCAAATTGCGCAAATAAGCCTACTGTAGGAATTTTACAAACGTCTGACAAAACTGAAAAATGTAAATTTCCAATTTCAACCAAACATGCTAGAAATGCTCCAATTGAGCTAATTAGCTTATTGAGAGAATATTGCAATTGTCTGACAAAAGTGAAAAATGTAAATTTGCAATTTCGACCAAACATGCTAGAAATGCTCCAATTGAGCTAATTAGCTTATTGCGAGAGTATTACAAACGTCTGACAAACATGATAAATGTAAATTTCCAATTTCAACCAAACATGCTAGAAATGCTCAAATTGCGCAAACAAGCCTACTGTAGGAATTTTACAAACGTCTGACAAAACTGAAAAATGTAAATTTCCAATTTCAACCAAACATGCTAGAAATGCTCCAATTGAGCTAATTAGCTTATTGTGAGAATATTAAAAACGTCTGACAAAACTGAAAAATGTAATTTTCCAATTTCAACCAAACATGCTAGAAATGCTCCAATTGAGCTAATTAGCTTATTGTGAGAATATTACAAACGTCTGACAAAAGTGAAAAATGTAATTTTCCAATTTCAACCAAACATGCTAGAAATGCTCCAATTGAGCTAATTAGCTTATTGTGAGAATATTGCAATTGTCTGACAAAAGTGAAAAATGTAAATTTCCAATTTCAACCAAACATGCTAGAAATGCTCCAAATGATCTAATTAGCTTATTGTGAGAATATTACAAACGTCTGACAAAACTGAAAAATGTAAATTTCCAATTTCAACTAAAAATGCTAGAAATGCTCCAATTGAGCTAATTAGCTTATTGTGAGAATATTGCAAATGTCTGACAAAAGTGAAAAATGTAAATTTCCAATTTCAACCAAACATGCTAGAAATGCTCCAATTGAGCTAATTAGCTTAGTGTGAGAATATTACAAACGTCTGACTAAAGTGAAAAATGTAAATTTCCAATTTCAACCAAACATGCTAGAAATGCTCCAATTGAGCTAATTAGCTTATTGTGAGAATATTACAAACGTCTGACAAAACTGAAAAATGTAAATTTCCAATTTCAACCAAACATGCTAGAAATGCTCAAATTGCGCAAATAAGCCTACTGTAGGAATTTTACAAACGTCTGACAAAACTGAAAAATGTAAATTTCCAATTTCAACCAAACATGCTAGAAATGCTCCAATTGAGCTAATTAGCTTATTGAGAGAATATTGCAATTGTCTGACAAAAGTGAAAAATTTAAATTTGCAATTTCGACCAAACATGCTAGAAATGCTCCAATTGAGCTAATTAGCTTATTGCGAGAGTATTACAAACGTCTGACAAACATGATAAATGTAAATTTCCAATTTCAACCAAACATGCTAGAAATGCTCCAATTGAGCTAATTAGCTTATTGTGAGAATATTACAAACGTCTGACAACACTGAAAAATGTAAATTTCCAATTTCAACCAAACATGCTAGAAATGCTCCAATTGAGCTAATTAGCTTATTGAGAGAATATTGTAATTGTCTTACAAAAGTGAAAAATGTAAATTTCCAATTTCAACCAAACATGCTAGAAATGCTCCAATTGAGCTAATTAGCTTATTGTGAGAATATTACAAACGTCTGACAAACATGATAAATATAAATTTCCAATTTCAACCAAACATGCTAGAAATGCTCTAATTGAGCTAATTAGCTTATTGTGAGAATATTACAAACGTCTGACAAAACTGAAAAATGTAAATTTCCAATTTCAATCAAACATGCTAGAAATGCTCAAATTGCGCTAATAAGCCTACTGTAGGAATTTTACAAACGTCTGACAAAAGTGAAAAATGTAAATTTCCAATTTCAACCAAACATGCTAGAAATGCTCCAATTGAGCTAATTAGCTTATTGTGAGAATATTACAAACGTCTGACAAAACTGAAAAATGTAAATTTCCAATTTCAACCAAACATGCTAGAAATGCTCCAAGTGAGCTAATTAGCTCATTGTGAGAATATTACAAACGTCTGACAACACTGAAAAATTCAAATTTCCAATTTCAACCAAACATGCTAGAAATGCTCCAATTGAGCTAATTAGCTTATTGTGAAAATATTACAAACGTCTGACAAACATGATAAATGTAAATTTCCAATTTCAACCAAACATGCTAGAAATGCTCTAATTGAGCTAATTAGCTTATTGTGAGAATATTAAAAACGTCTGACAAAACTGAAAAATGTAAATTTGCAATTTCAACCAAACATGCTAGAAATGCTCCAATTGAGCTAATTAGCTTATTGTGAGAATATTACAAACGTCTGACAAAAGTGAAAAATGTAAATTTCCAATTTCAACCAAACATGCTAGAAATGCTCCAATTGAGCTAATTAGCTTATTGTGAGAATATTACAAACGTCTGACAAACATGATAAATATAAATTTCCAATTTCAACCCAGAATGCTAGAAATGCTCCAATTGAGCTAATTAGCTTATTGTGAGAATATTACAAACGTCTGACAAAACTGAAAAATGTAAATTTCCAATTTCAACCAAACATGCTAGAAATGCTCAAATTGCGCAAATAAGCCTACTGTAGGAATTTTACAAACGTCTGACAAAACTGAAAAATGTAAATTTCCAATTTCAACCAAACATGCTAGAAATGCTCCAATTGAGCTAATTAGCTTATTGTGAGAATATTACAAACGTCTGACAAAACTGAAAAATGTAAATTTCCAATTTCAACCAAACATGCTAGAAATGCTCCAATTGAGCTAATTAGCTTATTGTGAGAATATTTCAATTGTCTGAGAAAACTGAAAAATGTAAATTTCCAATTTCAACCAAACATGCTAGAAATGCTCCAATTGAGCTAATTAGCTTATTGTGAGAATATTAAAAACGTCTGACAAAACTGAAAAATGTAATTTTCCAATTTTAACCAAACATGCTAGAAATGCTCCAATTGAGCTAATTAGCTTATTGTGAGAATATTAAAAACGTCTGACAAAACTGAAAAATGTAATTTTCCAATTTCAACCAAACATGCTAGAAATGCTCCAATTGAGCTAATTAGCTTATTGTGAGAATATTACAAACGTCTGACAAAACTGAAAAATGTAAATTTCCAATTTCAACCAAACATGCTAGAAATGCTCCAATTGAGCTAATTAGCTTATTGTGAGAATATTGCATATGTCTGACAAAAGTGAAAAATGTAAATTTCCAATTTCAACCAAACATGCTAGAAATGCTCCAAATGATCTAATTAGCTTATTGTGAGAATATTACAAACGTCTGACAAAACTGAAAAATGTAAATTTCCAATTTCAACCAAAAATGCTAGAAATGCTCCAATTGAGCTAATTAGCTTATTGTGAGAATATTGCAAATGTCTGACAAAAGTGAAAAATTTAAATTTCCAGTTTCAACCAAACATGCTAGAAATGCTCCAATTGAGCTAATTAGCTTATTGTGAGAATATTACAAACGTCTGACAAAACTGAAAAATGTAAATTTCCAATTTCAACCAAACATGCTAGAAATGCTCAAATTGCCCAAATAAGTCTACTGTAGGAATTTTACAAACGTCTGACAAAACTGAAAAATGTAAATTTCCAATTTCAACCAAACATGCTAGAAATGCTCCAATTGAGCTAATTAGCTCATTGAGAGAATATTGCAATTGTCTGACAAAAGTGAAAAATGTAAATTTGCAATTTCGACCAAACATGCTAGAAATGCTCCAATTGAGCTAATTAGCTTATTGCGAGAGTATTACAAACGTCTGACAAACATGATAAATGTAAATTTCCAATTTCAACCAAACATGCTAGAAATGCTCCAATTGAGCTAATTAGCTTATTGTGAGAATATTACAAACGTCTGACAACACTGAAAAATGTAAATTTCCAATTTCAACCAAACATGCTAGAAATGCTCCAATTGAGCTAATTAGCTTATTGAGAGAATATTGTAATTGTCTTACAAAAGTAAAAAATGTTAATTTCCAATTTCAACCAAACATGCTAGAAATGCTCCAATTGAGCTAATTAGCTTATTGTGAGAATATTACAAACGTCTGACAAACATGATAAATTTAAATTTCCAATTTCAACCAAACATGCTAGAAATGCTCTAATTGAGCTAATTAGCTTATTGTGAGAATATTACAAACGTCTGACAAAACTGAAAAATGTAAATTTCCAATTTCAATCAAACATGCTAGAAATGCTCAAATTGCGCAAATAAGCCTACTGTAGGAATTTTACAAACGTCTGACAAAACTGAAAAATGTAAATTTCCAATTTCAACCAAACATGCTAGAAATGCTCCAATTGAGCTAATTAGCTTATTGTGAGAATATTACAAACGTCTGACAAAACTGAAAAATGTAAATTTCCAATTTCAACCAAACATGCTAGAAATGCTCCAATTGAGCTAATTAGCTTATTGTGAGAATATTACAAACGTCTGACAAAACTGTAAAATGTAAATTTCCAATTTCAACCAAACATGCTAGAAATGCTCCAATTGAGCTAATTAGCTTATTGTGAAAATATTACAAACGTCTGACAAACATGATAAATGTAAATTTTCAATTTCAACCAAACATGCTAGAAATGCTCTAATTGAGCTAATTAGCTTATTGTGAGAATATTAAAAACGTCTGACAAAACTGAAAAATGTAAATTTCCAATTTCAACCAAACATGCTAGAAATGCTCCAATTGAGCTAATTAGCTTATTGTGAGAATATTACAAACGTCTGACAAAACTGAAAAATGTAAATTTCCAATTTCAACCAAACATGCTAGAAATGCTCCAATTGAGCTAATTAGCTTATTGTGAGAATATTACAAACGTCTGACAAACATGATAAATATAAATTTCCAATTTCAACCAAACATGCTAGAAATGCTCCAATTGAGCTAATTAGCTTATTGTGAGAATATTACAAACGTCTGACAAAACTGAAAAATGTAAATTTCCAATTTCAACCAAACATGCTAGAAATGCTCAAATTGCGCAAATAAGCCTACTGTAGGAATTTTACAAACGTCTGACAAAACTGAAAAATGTAAATTTCCAATTTCAACCAAACATGCTAGAAATGCTCCAATTGAGCTAATTAGCTTATTGTGAGAATATTACAAACGTCTGACAAAACTGAAAAATGTAAATTTCCAATTTCAACCAAACATGCTAGAAATGTTCCAATTGAGCTAATTAGCTTATTGTGAGAATATTGCAATTGTCTGAAAAAACTGAAAAATGTAAATTTCCAATTTCAACCAAATATGCTAGAAATGCTCCAATTGAGCTAATTAGCTTATTGTGAGAATATTTAAAACGTCTGACAAAACTGAAAAATGTAATTTTCCAATTTCAACCAAACATGCTAGAAATGCTCCAATTGAGCTAATTAGCTTATTGTGAGAATATTACAAACGTCTGACAAAACTGAAAAATGTAAATTTCCAATTTCAACCAAACATGCTAGAAATGCTCCAATTGAGCTAATTAGCTTATTGTGAGAATATTGCAATTGTCTGACAAAAGTGAAAAATGTAAATTTCCAATTTCAACCAAACATGCTAGAAATGCTCCAATTGAGCTAATTAGCTTATTGTGAGAATATTGCAAACGTCTGACAAAAGTGAAAAATGTAAATTTCCAATTTCAACCAAACATGCTAGAAATGCTCCAATTGAGCTAATTAGCTTATTGTGAGAATATTACAAACGTCTGACAAAACTGAAAAATGTAAATTTTCAATTTCAACCAAACATGCTAGAAATGCTCCAATTGAGCTAATTAGCTTATTGTGAAAATATTACAAACGTCTGACAAACATGATAAATGTAAATTTTCAATTTCAACCAAACATGCTAGAAATGCTCTAATTGAGCTAATTAGCTTATTGTGAGAATATTAAAAACGTCTGACAAAACTGAAAAATGTAAATTTCCAATTTCAACCAAACATGCTAGAAATGCTCCAATTGAGCTAATTAGCTTATTGTGAGAATATTACAAACGTCTGACAAAACTGAAAAATGTAAATTTCCAATTTCAACCAAACATGCTAGAAATGCTCCAATTGAGCTAATTAGCTTATTGTGAGAATATTACAAACGTCTGACAAACATGATAAATATAAATTTCCAATTTCAACCAAACATGCTAGAAATGCTCCAATTGAGCTAATTAGCTTATTGTGAGAATATTACAAACGTCTGACAAAACTGAAAAATGTAAATTTCCAATTTCAACCAAACATGCTAGAAATGCTCAAATTGCGCAAATAAGCCTACTGTAGGAATTTTACAAACGTCTGACAAAACTGAAAAATGTAAATTTCCAATTTCAACCAAACATGCTAGAAATGCTCCAATTGAGCTAATTAGCTTATTGTGAGAATATTACAAACGTCTGACAAAACTGAAAAATGTAAATTTCCAATTTCAACCAAACATGCTAGAAATGTTCCAATTGAGCTAATTAGCTTATTGTGAGAATATTGCAATTGTCTGAAAAAACTGAAAAATGTAAATTTCCAATTTCAACCAAATATGCTAGAAATGCTCCAATTGAGCTAATTAGCTTATTGTGAGAATATTTAAAACGTCTGACAAAACTGAAAAATGTAATTTTCCAATTTCAACCAAACATGCTAGAAATGCTCCAATTGAGCTAATTAGCTTATTGTGAGAATATTACAAACGTCTGACAAAACTGAAAAATGTAAATTTCCAATTTCAACCAAACATGCTAGAAATGCTCCAATTGAGCTAATTAGCTTATTGTGAGAATATTGCAATTGTCTGACAAAAGTGAAAAATGTAAATTTCCAATTTCAACCAAACATGCTAGAAATGCTCCAATTGAGCTAATTAGCTTATTGTGAGAATATTGCAAACGTCTGACAAAAGTGAAAAATGTAAATTTCCAATTTCAACCAAACATGCTAGAAATGCTCCAATTGAGCTAATTAGCTTATTGTGAGAATATTACAAACGTCTGACAAAACTGAAAAATGTAAATTTTCAATTTCAACCAAACATGCTAGAAATGCTCCAATTGAGCTAATTAGCTTATTGTGAGAATATTACAAACGTCTGACAACACTGAAAATGTAAATTTCCAATTTCAACCAAACATGCTAGAAATGCTCCAATTGAGCTAATTGGCTTATTGTGAAAATATTACAAACGTCTGACAAACATGATAAATGTAAATTTCCAATTTCAACCAAACATGCTAGAAATGCTCTAATTGAGCTAATTAGCTTATTGTGAGAATATTACAAACGTCTGACAAAACTGAAAAATGTAAATTTCCAATTTCAACCAAACATGCTAGAAATGCTCCAATTGAGCTAATTAGCTTATTGAGAGAATATTGCAATTGTCTGACAAAACTGAAAAATGTAAATTTCCAATTTCAACCAAACATGCTAGAAATGCTCCAATTGAGCTAATTAGCTTATTGTGAGAATATTACAAACGTCTGACAAAACTGAAAAATGTAAATTTTCAATTTCAACCAAACATGCTAGAAATGCTCCAATTGAGCTAATTAGCTTATTGTGAGAATATTACAAACGTCTGACAACACTGAAAATGTAAATTTCCAATTTCAACCAAACATGCTAGAAATGCTCCAATTGAGCTAATTGGCTTATTGTGAAAATATTACAAACGTCTGACAAACATGATAAATGTAAATTTCCAATTTCAACCAAACATGCTAGAAATGCTCTAATTGAGCTAATTAGCTTATTGTGAGAATATTACAAACGTCTGACAAAACTGAAAAATGTAAATTTCCAATTTCAACCAAACATGCTAGAAATGCTCCAATTGAGCTAATTAGCTTATTGAGAGAATATTGCAATTGTCTGACAAAAGTGAAAAATGTAAATTTGCAATTTCGACCAAACATGCTAGAAATGCTCCAATTGAGCTAATTAGCTTATTGCGAGAGTATTACAAACGTCTGACAAACATGATAAATGTAAATTTCCAATTTCAACCAAACATGCTAGAAATGCTCAAATTGCGCAAATAAGCCTACTGTAGGAATTTTACAAACGTCTGACAAAACTGAAAAATGTAAATTTCCAATTTTAACCAAACATGCTAGAAATGCTCCAATTGAGCTAATTAGCTTATTGTGAGAATATTACAAACGTCTGACAAAACTGAAAAATGTAAATTTCCAATTTCAACCAAACATGCTAGAAATGCTCCAAATGAGCTAATTAGCTTATTGTGAGAATATTGCAATTGTCTGACAAAAGTGAAAAATGTAAATTTCCAATTTCAACCAAACATGCTAGAAATGCTCCAATTGAGCTAATTAGCTTATTGTGAGAATATTACAAACGTCTGACAAAACTGAAAAATGTAAATTTCCAATTTCAACCAAACATGCTAGAAATGCTCCAATTGAGCTAATTAGCTTATTGTGAGAATATTGCATATGTCTGACAAAAGTGAAAAATGTAAATTTCCAATTTCAACCAAACATGCTAGAAATGCTCCAAATGATCTAATTAGCTTATTGTGAGAATATTACAAACGTCTGACAAAACTGAAAAATGTAAATTTCCAATTTCAACCAAAAATGCTAGAAATGCTCCAATTGAGCTAATTAGCTTATTGTGAGAATATTGCAAATGTCTGACAAAAGTGAAAAATTTAAATTTCCAGTTTCAACCAAACATGCTAGAAATGCTCCAATTGAGCTAATTAGCTTATTGTGAGAATATTACAAACGTCTGACAAAACTGAAAAATGTAAATTTCCAATTTCAACCAAACATGCTAGAAATGCTCAAATTGCCCAAATAAGTCTACTGTAGGAATTTTACAAACGTCTGACAAAACTGAAAAATGTAAATTTCCAATTTCAACCAAACATGCTAGAAATGCTCCAATTGAGCTAATTAGCTCATTGAGAGAATATTGCAATTGTCTGACAAAAGTGAAAAATGTAAATTTGCAATTTCGACCAAACATGCTAGAAATGCTCCAATTGAGCTAATTAGCTTATTGCGAGAGTATTACAAACGTCTGACAAACATGATAAATGTAAATTTCCAATTTCAACCAAACATGCTAGAAATGCTCCAATTGAGCTAATTAGCTTATTGTGAGAATATTACAAACGTCTGACAACACTGAAAAATGTAAATTTCCAATTTCAACCAAACATGCTAGAAATGCTCCAATTGAGCTAATTAGCTTATTGAGAGAATATTGTAATTGTCTTACAAAAGTAAAAAATGTTAATTTCCAATTTCAACCAAACATGCTAGAAATGCTCCAATTGAGCTAATTAGCTTATTGTGAGAATATTACAAACGTCTGACAAACATGATAAATTTAAATTTCCAATTTCAACCAAACATGCTAGAAATGCTCTAATTGAGCTAATTAGCTTATTGTGAGAATATTACAAACGTCTGACAAAACTGAAAAATGTAAATTTCCAATTTCAATCAAACATGCTAGAAATGCTCAAATTGCGCAAATAAGCCTACTGTAGGAATTTTACAAACGTCTGACAAAACTGAAAAATGTAAATTTCCAATTTCAACCAAACATGCTAGAAATGCTCCAATTGAGCTAATTAGCTTATTGTGAGAATATTACAAACGTCTGACAAAACTGAAAAATGTAAATTTCCAATTTCAACCAAACATGCTAGAAATGCTCCAATTGAGCTAATTAGCTTATTGTGAGAATATTACAAACGTCTGACAAAACTGTAAAATGTAAATTTCCAATTTCAACCAAACATGCTAGAAATGCTCCAATTGAGCTAATTAGCTTATTGTGAAAATATTACAAACGTCTGACAAACATGATAAATGTAAATTTTCAATTTCAACCAAACATGCTAGAAATGCTCTAATTGAGCTAATTAGCTTATTGTGAGAATATTAAAAACGTCTGACAAAACTGAAAAATGTAAATTTCCAATTTCAACCAAACATGCTAGAAATGCTCCAATTGAGCTAATTAGCTTATTGTGAGAATATTACAAACGTCTGACAAAACTGAAAAATGTAAATTTCCAATTTCAACCAAACATGCTAGAAATGCTCCAATTGAGCTAATTAGCTTATTGTGAGAATATTACAAACGTCTGACAAACATGATAAATATAAATTTCCAATTTCAACCAAACATGCTAGAAATGCTCCAATTGAGCTAATTAGCTTATTGTGAGAATATTACAAACGTCTGACAAAACTGAAAAATGTAAATTTCCAATTTCAACCAAACATGCTAGAAATGCTCAAATTGCGCAAATAAGCCTACTGTAGGAATTTTACAAACGTCTGACAAAACTGAAAAATGTAAATTTCCAATTTCAACCAAACATGCTAGAAATGCTCCAATTGAGCTAATTAGCTTATTGTGAGAATATTACAAACGTCTGACAAAACTGAAAAATGTAAATTTCCAATTTCAACCAAACATGCTAGAAATGTTCCAATTGAGCTAATTAGCTTATTGTGAGAATATTGCAATTGTCTGAAAAAACTGAAAAATGTAAATTTCCAATTTCAACCAAATATGCTAGAAATGCTCCAATTGAGCTAATTAGCTTATTGTGAGAATATTTAAAACGTCTGACAAAACTGAAAAATGTAATTTTCCAATTTCAACCAAACATGCTAGAAATGCTCCAATTGAGCTAATTAGCTTATTGTGAGAATATTACAAACGTCTGACAAAACTGAAAAATGTAAATTTCCAATTTCAACCAAACATGCTAGAAATGCTCCAATTGAGCTAATTAGCTTATTGTGAGAATATTGCAATTGTCTGACAAAAGTGAAAAATGTAAATTTCCAATTTCAACCAAACATGCTAGAAATGCTCCAATTGAGCTAATTAGCTTATTGTGAGAATATTGCAAACGTCTGACAAAAGTGAAAAATGTAAATTTCCAATTTCAACCAAACATGCTAGAAATGCTCCAATTGAGCTAATTAGCTTATTGTGAGAATATTACAAACGTCTGACAAAACTGAAAAATGTAAATTTTCAATTTCAACCAAACATGCTAGAAATGCTCCAATTGAGCTAATTAGCTTATTGTGAAAATATTACAAACGTCTGACAAACATGATAAATGTAAATTTTCAATTTCAACCAAACATGCTAGAAATGCTCTAATTGAGCTAATTAGCTTATTGTGAGAATATTAAAAACGTCTGACAAAACTGAAAAATGTAAATTTCCAATTTCAACCAAACATGCTAGAAATGCTCCAATTGAGCTAATTAGCTTATTGTGAGAATATTACAAACGTCTGACAAAACTGAAAAATGTAAATTTCCAATTTCAACCAAACATGCTAGAAATGCTCCAATTGAGCTAATTAGCTTATTGTGAGAATATTACAAACGTCTGACAAACATGATAAATATAAATTTCCAATTTCAACCAAACATGCTAGAAATGCTCCAATTGAGCTAATTAGCTTATTGTGAGAATATTACAAACGTCTGACAAAACTGAAAAATGTAAATTTCCAATTTCAACCAAACATGCTAGAAATGCTCAAATTGCGCAAATAAGCCTACTGTAGGAATTTTACAAACGTCTGACAAAACTGAAAAATGTAAATTTCCAATTTCAACCAAACATGCTAGAAATGCTCCAATTGAGCTAATTAGCTTATTGTGAGAATATTACAAACGTCTGACAAAACTGAAAAATGTAAATTTCCAATTTCAACCAAACATGCTAGAAATGTTCCAATTGAGCTAATTAGCTTATTGTGAGAATATTGCAATTGTCTGAAAAAACTGAAAAATGTAAATTTCCAATTTCAACCAAATATGCTAGAAATGCTCCAATTGAGCTAATTAGCTTATTGTGAGAATATTTAAAACGTCTGACAAAACTGAAAAATGTAATTTTCCAATTTCAACCAAACATGCTAGAAATGCTCCAATTGAGCTAATTAGCTTATTGTGAGAATATTACAAACGTCTGACAAAACTGAAAAATGTAAATTTCCAATTTCAACCAAACATGCTAGAAATGCTCCAATTGAGCTAATTAGCTTATTGTGAGAATATTGCAATTGTCTGACAAAAGTGAAAAATGTAAATTTCCAATTTCAACCAAACATGCTAGAAATGCTCCAATTGAGCTAATTAGCTTATTGTGAGAATATTGCAAACGTCTGACAAAAGTGAAAAATGTAAATTTCCAATTTCAACCAAACATGCTAGAAATGCTCCAATTGAGCTAATTAGCTTATTGTGAGAATATTACAAACGTCTGACAAAACTGAAAAATGTAAATTTTCAATTTCAACCAAACATGCTAGAAATGCTCCAATTGAGCTAATTAGCTTATTGTGAGAATATTACAAACGTCTGACAACACTGAAAATGTAAATTTCCAATTTCAACCAAACATGCTAGAAATGCTCCAATTGAGCTAATTGGCTTATTGTGAAAATATTACAAACGTCTGACAAACATGATAAATGTAAATTTCCAATTTCAACCAAACATGCTAGAAATGCTCTAATTGAGCTAATTAGCTTATTGTGAGAATATTACAAACGTCTGACAAAACTGAAAAATGTAAATTTCCAATTTCAACCAAACATGCTAGAAATGCTCCAATTGAGCTAATTAGCTTATTGAGAGAATATTGCAATTGTCTGACAAAAGTGAAAAATGTAAATTTGCAATTTCGACCAAACATGCTAGAAATGCTCCAATTGAGCTAATTAGCTTATTGCGAGAGTATTACAAACGTCTGACAAACATGATAAATGTAAATTTCCAATTTCAACCAAACATGCTAGAAATGCTCAAATTGCGCAAATAAGCCTACTGTAGGAATTTTACAAACGTCTGACAAAACTGAAAAATGTAAATTTCCAATTTTAACCAAACATGCTAGAAATGCTCCAATTGAGCTAATTAGCTTATTGTGAGAATATTACAAACGTCTGACAAAACTGAAAAATGTAAATTTCCAATTTCAACCAAACATGCTAGAAATGCTCCAAATGAGCTAATTAGCTTATTGTGAGAATATTGCAATTGTCTGACAAAAGTGAAAAATGTAAATTTCCAATTTCAACCAAACATGCTAGAAATGCTCCAATTGAGCTAATTAGCTTATTGTGAGAATATTAAAAACGTCTGACAAAACTGAAAAATGTAATTTTCCAATTTCAACCAAACATGCTAGAAATGCTCCAATTGAGCTAATTAGCTTATTGTGAGAATATTACAAACGTCTGACAAAACTGAAAAATGTAAATTTCCAATTTCAACCAAACATGCTAGAAATGCTCCAATTGAGCTAATTAGCTTATTGTGAGAATATTGCAATTGTCTGACAAAAGTGAAAAATGTAAATTTCCAATTTCAGCCAAACATGCTAGAAATGCTCCAAATGAGCTAATTAGCTTATTGTGAGAATATTACAAACGTCTGACAAAACTGAAAAATGTAAATTTCCAATTTCAACCAAACATGCTAGAAATGCTCCAATTGAGCTAATTAGCTTAGTGTGAGAATATTACAAACGTCTGACTAAAGTGAAAAATGTAAATTTCCAATTTCAACCAAACATGCTAGAAATGCTCCAATTGAGCTAATTAGCTTATTGTGAGAATATTACAAACGTCTGACAAACATGATAAATATAAATTTCCAATTTCAACCAAACATGCTAGAAATGCTCCAATTGAGCTAATTAGCTTATTGTGAGAATATTACAAACGTCTGACAACACTGAAAATGTAAATTTCCAATTTCAACCAAACATGCTAGAAATGCTCCAATTGAGCTAATTAGCTTATTGTGAAAATATTACAAACGTCTGACAAACATGATAAATGTAATTTTCCAATTTCAACCAAACATGCTAGAAATGCTCTAATTGAGCTAATTAGCTTATTGTGAGAATATTACAAACGTCTGACAAAACTGAAAAATGTAAATTTCCAATTTCAACCAAACATGCTAGAAATGCTCCAATTGAGCTAATTAGCTTATTGAGAGAATATTGCAATTGTCTGACAAAAGTGAAAAATGTAAATTTGCAATTTCGACCAAACATGCTAGAAATGCTCCAATTGAGCTAATTAGCTTATTGCGAGAGTATTACAAACGTCTGACAAACATGATAAATGTAAATTTCCAATTTCAACCAAACATGCTAGAAATGCTCAAATTGCGCAAATAAGCCTACTGTAGGAATTTTACAAACGTCTGACAAAACTGAAAAATGTAAATTTCCAATTTCAACCAAACATGCTAGAAATGCTCCAATTGAGCTAATTAGCTTATTGTGAGAATATTGCAATTGTCTGACAAAAGTGAAAAATGTAAATTTCCAATTTCAACCAAACATGCTAGAAATGCTCCAATTGAGCTAATTAGCTTATTGTGAGAATATTAAAAACGTCTGACAAAACTGAAAAATGTAATTTTCCAATTTCAACCAAACATGCTAGAAATGCTCCAATGGAGCTAATTAGCTTATTGTGAGAATATTACAAACGTCTGACAAAACTGAAAAATGTAAATTTCCAATTTCAACCAAACATGCTAGAAATGCTCCAATTGAGCTAATTAGCTTATTGTGAGAATATTGCAATTGTCTGACAAAAGTGAAAAATGTAAATTTCCAATTTCAACCAAACATGCTAGAAATGCTCCAAATGAGCTAATTAGCTTATTGTGAGAATATTGCAAACGTCTGACAAAAGTGAAAAATGTAAATTTCCAATTTCAACCAAACATGCTAGAAATGCTCCAATTGAGCTAATTAGCTTATTGTGAGAATATTACAAACGTCTGACAAAACTGAAAAATGTAAATTTTCAATTTCAACCAAACATGCTAGAAATGCTCCAATTGAGCTAATTAGCTTATTGTGAAAATATTACAAACGTCTGACAAACATGATAAATGTAAATTTTCAATTTCAACCAAACATGCTAGAAATGCTCTAATTGAGCTAATTAGCTTATTGTGAGAATATTAAAAACGTCTGACAAAACTGAAAAATGTAAATTTCCAATTTCAACCAAACATGCTAGAAATGCTCCAATTGAGCTAATTAGCTTATTGTGAGAATATTACAAACGTCTGACAAAACTGAAAAATGTAAATTTCCAATTTCAACCAAACATGCTAGAAATGCTCCAATTGAGCTAATTAGCTTATTGTGAGAATATTACAAACGTCTGACAAACATGATAAATATAAATTTCCAATTTCAACCAAACATGCTAGAAATGCTCCAATTGAGCTAATTAGCTTATTGTGAGAATATTACAAACGTCTGACAAAACTGAAAAATGTAAATTTCCAATTTCAACCAAATATGCTAGAAATGCTCCAATTGAGCTAATTAGCTTATTGTGAGAATATTTAAAACGTCTGACAAAACTGAAAAATGTAATTTTCCAATTTCAACCAAACATGCTAGAAATGCTCCAATTGAGCTAATTAGCTTATTGTGAGAATATTACAAACGTCTGACAAAACTGAAAAATGTAAATTTCCAATTTCAACCAAACATGCTAGAAATGCTCCAATTGAGCTAATTAGCTTATTGTGAGAATATTGCAATTGTCTGACAAAAGTGAAAAATGTAAATTTCCAATTTCAACCAAACATGCTAGAAATGCTCCAATTGAGCTAATTAGCTTATTGTGAGAATATTGCAAACGTCTGACAAAAGTGAAAAATGTAAATTTCCAATTTCAACCAAACATGCTAGAAATGCTCCAATTGAGCTAATTAGCTTATTGTGAGAATATTACAAACGTCTGACAAAACTGAAAAATGTAAATTTTCAATTTCAACCAAACATGCTAGAAATGCTCCAATTGAGCTAATTAGCTTATTGTGAGAATATTACAAACGTCTGACAACACTGAAAATGTAAATTTCCAATTTCAACCAAACATGCTAGAAATGCTCCAATTGAGCTAATTAGCTTATTGTGAAAATATTACAAACGTCTGACAAACATGATAAATGTAAATTTCCAATTTCAACCAAACATGCTAGAAATGCTCTAATTGAGCTAATTAGCTTATTGTGAGAATATTACAAACGTCTGACAAAACTGAAAAATGTAAATTTCCAATTTCAACCAAACATGCTAGAAATGCTCCAATTGAGCTAATTAGCTTATTGAGAGAATATTGCAATTGTCTGACAAAAGTGAAAAATGTAAATTTGCAATTTCGACCAAACATGCTAGAAATGCTCCAATTGAGCTAATTAGCTTATTGCGAGAGTATTACAAACGTCTGACAAACATGATAAATGTAAATTTCCAATTTCAACCAAACATGCTAGAAATGCTCAAATTGCGCAAATAAGCCTACTGTAGGAATTTTACAAACGTCTGACAAAACTGAAAAATGTAAATTTCCAATTTTAACCAAACATGCTAGAAATGCTCCAATTGAGCTAATTAGCTTATTGTGAGAATATTACAAACGTCTGACAAAACTGAAAAATGTAAATTTCCAATTTCAACCAAACATGCTAGAAATGCTCCAAATGAGCTAATTAGCTTATTGTGAGAATATTGCAATTGTCTGACAAAAGTGAAAAATGTAAATTTCCAATTTCAACCAAACATGCTAGAAATGCTCCAATTGAGCTAATTAGCTTATTGTGAGAATATTAAAAACGTCTGACAAAACTGAAAAATGTAATTTTCCAATTTCAACCAAACATGCTAGAAATGCTCCAATTGAGCTAATTAGCTTATTGTGAGAATATTACAAACGTCTGACAAAACTGAAAAATGTAAATTTCCAATTTCAACCAAACATGCTAGAAATGCTCCAATTGAGCTAATTAGCTTATTGTGAGAATATTGCAATTGTCTGACAAAAGTGAAAAATGTAAATTTCCAATTTCAGCCAAACATGCTAGAAATGCTCCAAATGAGCTAATTAGCTTATTGTGAGAATATTACAAACGTCTGACAAAACTGAAAAATGTAAATTTCCAATTTCAACCAAACATGCTAGAAATGCTCCAATTGAGCTAATTAGCTTAGTGTGAGAATATTACAAACGTCTGACTAAAGTGAAAAATGTAAATTTCCAATTTCAACCAAACATGCTAGAAATGCTCCAATTGAGCTAATTAGCTTATTGTGAGAATATTACAAACGTCTGACAAACATGATAAATATAAATTTCCAATTTCAACCAAACATGCTAGAATTGCTCCAATTGAGCTAATTAGCTTATTGTGAGAATATTACAAACGTCTGACAACACTGAAAATGTAAATTTCCAATTTCAACCAAACATGCTAGAAATGCTCCAATTGAGCTAATTAGCTTATTGTGAAAATATTACAAACGTCTGACAAACATGATAAATGTAATTTTCCAATTTCAACCAAACATGCTAGAAATGCTCTAATTGAGCTAATTAGCTTATTGTGAGAATATTACAAACGTCTGACAAAACTGAAAAATGTAAATTTCCAATTTCAACCAAACATGCTAGAAATGCTCCAATTGAGCTAATTAGCTTATTGAGAGAATATTGCAATTGTCTGACAAAAGTGAAAAATGTAAATTTGCAATTTCGACCAAACATGCTAGAAATGCTCCAATTGAGCTAATTAGCTTATTGCGAGAGTATTACAAACGTCTGACAAACATGATAAATGTAAATTTCCAATTTCAACCAAACATGCTAGAAATGCTCAAATTGCGCAAATAAGCCTACTGTAGGAATTTTACAAACGTCTGACAAAACTGAAAAATGTAAATTTCCAATTTCAACCAAACATGCTAGAAATGCTCCAATTGAGCTAATTAGCTTATTGTGAGAATATTGCAATTGTCTGACAAAAGTGAAAAATGTAAATTTCCAATTTCAACCAAACATGCTAGAAATGCTCCAATTGAGCTAATTAGCTTATTGTGAGAATATTAAAAACGTCTGACAAAACTGAAAAATGTAATTTTCCAATTTCAACCAAACATGCTAGAAATGCTCCAATGGAGCTAATTAGCTTATTGTGAGAATATTACAAACGTCTGACAAAACTGAAAAATGTAAATTTCCAATTTCAACCAAACATGCTAGAAATGCTCCAATTGAGCTAATTAGCTTATTGTGAGAATATTGCAATTGTCTGACAAAAGTGAAAAATGTAAATTTCCAATTTCAACCAAACATGCTAGAAATGCTCCAAATGAGCTAATTAGCTTATTGTGAGAATATTACAAACGTCTGACAAAACTGAAAAATGTAAATTTCCAATTTCAACCAAAAATGACAGAAATGCTCCAATTGAGCTAATTAGCTTATTGTGAGAATATTGCAAATGTCTGACAAAAGTGAAAAATGTAAATTTCCAATTTCAACCAAACATGCTAGAAATGCTCCAATTGAGCTAATTAGCTTAGTGTGAGAATATTACAAACGTCTGACTAAAGTGAAAAATGTAAATTTCCAATTTCAACCAAACATGCTAGAAATGCTCCAATTGAGCTAATTAGCTTATTGTGAGAATATTACAAACGTCTGACAAACATGATAAATATAAATTTCCAATTTCAACCAAACATGCTAGAAATGCTCTAATTGAGCTAATTAGCTTATTGTGAGAATATTACAAACGTCTGACAAAACTGAAAAATGTAAATTTCCAATTTCAACCAAACATGCTAGAAATGCTCAAATTGCGCAAATAAGCCTACTGTAGGAATTTTACAAACGTCTGACAAAACTGAAAAATGTAAATTTCCAATTTCAACCAAACATGCTAGAAATGCTCCAATTGAGCTAATTAGCTTATTGAGAGAATATTGCAATTGTCTGACAAAAGTGAAAAAGTAAATTTGCAATTTCGACCAAACATGCTAGAAATGCTCCAATTGAGCTAATTAGCTTATTGCGAGAGTATTACAAACGTCTGACAAACATGATAAATGTAAATTTCCAATTTCAACCAAACATGCTAGAAATGCTCCAATTGAGCTAATTAGCTTATTGAGAGAATATTGTAATTGTCTTACAAATGTGAAAAATGTAAATTTCCAATTTCAACCAAACATGCTAGAAATGCTCCAATTGAGCTAATTAGCTTATTGTGAAAATATTACAAACGTCTGACAAACATGATAAATATAAATTTCCAATTTCAACCAAACATGCTAGAAATGCTCTAATTGAGCTAATTAGCTTATTGTGAGAATATTACAAACGTCTGACAAAACTGAAAAATGTAAATTTCCAATTTCAACCAAACATGCTAGAAATGCTCCAAATGAGCTAATTAGCTTATTGTGAGAATATTAAAAACGTCTGACAAAACTGAAAAATGTAAATTTCCAATTTCAACCAAACATGCTAGAAATGCTCCAATTGAGCTAATTAACTTATTGTGAGAATATTACAAACGTCTGACAACACTGAAAAATGTAAAATTCCAATTTCAACCAAACATGCTAGAAATGCTCCAATTGAGCTAATTAGCTTAGTGTGAGAATATTACAAACGTCTGACTAAAGTGAAAAATGTAAATTTCCAATTTCAACCAAACATGCTAGAAATGCTCCAATTGAGCTAATTAGCTTATTGTGAGAATATTACAAACGTCTGACAAACATGATAAATATAAATTTCCAATTTCAACCAAACATGCTAGAAATGCTCCAATTGAGCTAATTAGCTTATTGTGAGAATATTACAAACGTCTGACAACACTGAAAATGTAAATTTCCAATTTCAACCAAACATGCTAGAAATGCTCCAATTGAGCTAATTAGCTTATTGTGAAAATATTACAAACGTCTGACAAACATGATAAATGTAAATTTCCAATTTCAACCAAACATGCTAGAAATGCTCTAATTGAGCTAATTAGCTTATTGTGAGAATATTACAAACGTCTGACAAAACTGAAAAATGTAAATTTCCAATTTCAACCAAACATGCTAGAAATGCTCCAATTGAGCTAATTAGCTTATTGAGAGAATATTGCAATTGTCTGACAAAAGTGAAAAATGTAAATTTGCAATTTCGACCAAACATGCTAGAAATGCTCCAATTGAGCTAATTAGCTTATTGCGAGAGTATTACAAACGTCTGACAAACATGATAAATGTAAATTTCCAATTTCAACCAAACATGCTAGAAATGCTCAAATTGCGCAAATAAGCCTACTGTAGGAATTTTACAAACGTCTGACAAAACTGAAAAATGTAAATTTCCAATTTCAACCAAACATGCTAGAAATGCTCCAATTGAGCTAATTAGCTTATTGTGAGAATATTGCAATTGTCTGACAAAAGTGAAAAATGTAAATTTCCAATTTCAACCAAACATGCTAGAAATGCTCCAATTGAGCTAATTAGCTTATTGTGAGAATATTAAAAACGTCTGACAAAACTGAAAAATGTAATTTTCCAATTTCAACCAAACATGCTAGAAATGCTCCAATGGAGCTAATTAGCTTATTGTGAGAATATTACAAACGTCTGACAAAACTGAAAAATGTAAATTTCCAATTTCAACCAAACATGCTAGAAATGCTCCAATTGAGCTAATTAGCTTATTGTGAGAATATTGCAATTGTCTGACAAAAGTGAAAAATGTAAATTTCCAATTTCAACCAAACATGCTAGAAATGCTCCAAATGAGCTAATTAGCTTATTGTGAGAATATTACAAACGTCTGACAAAACTGAAAAATGTAAATTTCCAATTTCAACCAAAAATGATAGAAATGCTCCAATTGAGCTAATTAGCTTATTGTGAGAATATTGCAAATGTCTGACAAAAGTGAAAAATGTAAATTTCCAATTTCAACCAAACATGCTAGAAATGCTCCAATTGAGCTAATTAGCTTAGTGTGAGAATATTACAAACGTCTGACTAAAGTGAAAAATGTAAATTTCCAATTTCAACCAAACATGCTAGAAATGCTCCAATTGAGCTAATTAGCTTATTGTGAGAATATTACAAACGTCTGACAAACATGATAAATATAAATTTCCAATTTCAACCAAACATGCTAGAAATGCTCTAATTGAGCTAATTAACTTATTGTGAGAATATTACAAACGTCTGACAAAACTGAAAAATGTAAATTTCCAATTTCAACCAAACATGCTAGAAATGCTCAAATTGCGCAAATAAGCCTACTGTAGGAATTTTACAAACGTCTGACAAAACTGAAAAATGTAAATTTCCAATTTCAACCAAACATGCTAGAAATGCTCCAATTGAGCTAATTAGCTTATTGAGAGAATATTGCAATTGTCTGACAAAAGTGAAAAAGTAAATTTGCAATTTCGACCAAACATGCTAGAAATGCTCCAATTGAGCTAATTAGCTTATTGCGAGAGTATTACAAACGTCTGACAAACATGATAAATGTAAATTTCCAATTTCAACCAAACATGCTAGAAATGCTCCAATTGAGCTAATTAGCTTATTGAGAGAATATTGTCATTGTCTTACAAATGTGAAAAATGTAAATTTCCAATTTCAACCAAACATGCTAGAAATGCTCCAATTGAGCTAATTAGCTTATTGTGAAAATATTACAAACGTCTGACAAACATGATAAATATAAATTTCCAATTTCAACCAAACATGCTAGAAATGCTCTAATTGAGCTAATTAGCTTATTGTGAGAATATTACAAACGTCTGACAAAACTGAAAAATGTAAATTTCCAATTTCAACCAAACATGCTAGAAATGCTTCAAATGAGCTAATTAGCTTATTGAGAGAATATTAAAAACGTCTGACAAAACTGAAAAATGTAAATTTCCAATTTCAACCAAACATGCTAGAAATGCTCCAATTGAGCTAATTAGCTTATTGTGAGAATATTACAAACGTCTGACAACACTGAAAAATGTAAATTTCCATTTTCAACCAAACATGCTAGAAATGCTCCAATTGAGCTAATTAGCTTATTGAGAGAATATTGTAATTGTCTTACAAAAGTGAAAAATGTAAATTTCCAATTTCAACCAAACATGCTAGAAATGCTCCAATTGAGCTAATTAGCTTATTGTGAGAATATTACAAACGTCTGACAAACATGATAAATATAAATTTCCAATTTCAACCAAACATGCTAGAAATGCTCTAATTGAGCTAATTAGCTTATTGTGAGAATATTACAAACGTCTGACAAAACTGAAAAATGTAAATTTCCAATTTCAACCAAACATGCTAGAAATGCTCAAATTGCGCAAATAAGCCTACTGTAGGAATTTTACAAACGTCTGACAAAACTGAAAAATGTAAATTTCCAGTTTCAACCAAACATGCTAGAAATGCTCCAATTGAGCTAATTAGCTTATTGTGAGAATATTACAAACGTCTGACAAAACTGAAAAATGTAAATTTCCAATTTCAACCAAACATGCTAGAAATGCTCCAATTGAGCTAATTAGCTTATTGTGAGAATATTACAAACGTCTGACAAAACTGAAAAATGTAAATTTCCAATTTCAACCAAACATGCTAGAAATGCTCCAATTGAGCTAATTAGCTTATTGTGAAAATATTACAAACGTCTGACAAACATGATAAATGTAAATTTCCAAATTCAACCAAACATGCTAGAAATGCTCTAATTGAGCTAATTAGCTTATTGTGAGAATATTAAAAACGTCTGACAAAACTGAAAAATGTAAATTTCCAATTTCAACCAAACATGCTAGAAATGCTCCAATTGAGCTAATTAGCTTATTGTGAGAATATTACAAACGTCTGACAAAAGTGAAAAATGTAAATTTCCAATTTCAACCAAACATGCTAGAAATGCTCCAATTGAGCTAATTAGCTTATTGTGAGAATATTACAAACGTCTGACAAAAGTGAAAAATGTAAATTTCCAATTTCAACCAAACATGCTAGAAATGCTCCAATTGAGCTAATTAGCTTATTGTGAGAATATTACAAACGTCTGACAAACATGATAAATATAAATTTCCAATTTCAACCAAACATGCTAGAAATGCTCCAATTGAGCTAATTAGCTTATTGTGAGAATATTACAAACGTCTGACAAAACTGAAAAATGTAAATTTCCAATTTCAACCAAACATGCTAGAAATGCTCAAATTGCGCAAATAAGCCTACTGTAGGAATTTTACAAACGTCTGACAAAAGTGAAAAATGTAAATTTCCAATTTCAACCAAACATGCTAGAAATGCTCCAATTGAGCTAATTAGCTTATTGTGAGAATATTACAAACGTCTGACAAAACTGAAAAATGTAAATTTCCAATTTCAACCAAACATGCTAGAAATGCTCCAATTGAGCTAATTAGCTTATTGTGAGAATATTGCAATTGTCTGACAAAACTGAAAAATGTAAATTTCCAATTTCAACCAAACATGCTAGAAATGCTCCAATTGAGCTAATTAGCTTATTGTGAGAATATTAAAAACGTCTGACAAAACTGAAAAATGTAATTTTCCAATTTCAACCAAACATGCTAGAAATGCTCCAATTGAGCTAATTAGCTTATTGTGAGAATATTACAAACGTCTGACAAAACTGAAAAATGTAAATTTCCAATTTCAACCAAACATGCTAGAAATGCTCCAATTGAGCTAATTAGCTTATTGTGAGAATATTGCAATTGTCTGACAAAAGTGAAAAATGTAAATTTCCAATTTCAACCAAACATGCTAGAAATGCTCCAATTGAGCTAATTAGCTTATTGTGAGAATATTACAAACGTCTGACAAAAGTGAAAAATGTAAATTTCCAATTTCAACCAAACATGCTAGAAATGCTCCAATTGAGCTAATTAGCTTATTGTGAAAATATTACAAACGTCTGACAAAACTGAAAAATGTAAATTTTCAATTTCAACCAAACATGCTAGAAATGCTCCAATTGAGCTAATTAGCTTATTGTGAGAATATTACAAACGTCTGACAACACTGAAAATGTAAATTTCCAATTTCAACCAAACATGCTAGAAATGCTCCAATTGAGCTAATTAGCTAATTGTGAAAATATTACAAACGTCTGACAAACATGATAAATGTAAATTTCCAATTTCAACCAAACATGCTAGAAATGCTCTAATTGAGCTAATTAGCTTATTGTGAGAATATTACAAACGTCTGACAAAACTGAAAAATGTAAATTTCCAATTTCAACCAAACATGCTAGAAATGCTCCAATTGAGCTAATTAGCTTATTGTGAGAATATTACAAACGTCTGACAAAAGTGAAAAATGTAAATTTCTAATTTCAACCAAACATGCTAGAAATGCTCCAATTGAGCTAATTAGCTTATTGTGAGAATATTACAAACGTCTGACAAACATGATAAATATAAATTTCCAATTTCAACCAAACATGCTAGAAATGCTCTAATTGAGCTAATTAGCTTATTGTGAGAATATTACAAACGTCTGACGAAACTGAAAAATGTAAATTTCCAATTTCAACCAAACATGCTAGAAATGCTCAAATTCCGCAAATAAGCCTACTGTAGGAATTTTACAAACGTCTGACAAAACTGAAAAATGTAAATTTCCAATTTCAACCAAACATGCTAGAAATGCTCCAATTGAGCTAATTAGCTTATTGTGAGAATATTACAAACGTCTGACAAAACTGGAAAATGTAAATTTCCAATTTCAACCAAACATGCTAGAAATGCTCCAATTGAGCTAATTAGCTTATTGTGAGAATATTACAAACGTCTGACAAAACTGAAAAATGTAAATTTCCAATTTCAACCAAACATGCTAGAAATGCTCCAATTGAGCTAATTAGCTTATTGTGAAAAAATTACAAACGTCTGACAAACATGATAAATGTAAATTTCCAAATTCAACCAAACATGCTAGAAATGCTCTAATTGAGCTAATTAGCTTATTGTGAGAATATTAAAAACGTCTGACAAAACTGAAAAATGTAAATTTCCAATTTCAACCAAACATGCTAGAAATGCTCCAATTGAGCTAATTAGCTTATTGTAAGAATATTACAAACGTCTGACAACACTGAAAAATGTAAATTTCCATTTTCAACCAAACATGCTAGAAACGCTCCAATTGAGCTAATTAGCTTATTGAGAGAATATTGTAATTGTCTTACAAAAGTGAAAAATGTAAATTTCCAATTTCAACCAAACATGCTAGAAATGCTCCAATTGAGCTAATTAGCTTATTGTGAGAATATTACAAACGTCTGACAAACATGATAAATATAAATTTCCAATTTCAACCAAACATGCTAGAAATGCTCTAATTGAGCTAATTAGCTTATTGTGAGAATATTACAAACGTCTGACAAAACTGAAAAATGTAAATTTCCAATTTCAACCAAACATGCTAGAAATGCTCAAATTGCGCAAATAAGCCTACTGTAGGAATTTTACAAACGTCTGACAAAACTGAAAAATGTAAATTTCCAATTTTAACCAAACATGCTAGAAATGCTCCAATTGAGCTAATTAGCTTATTGTGAGAATATTACAAACGTCTGACAAAACTGAAAAATGTAAATTTCCAATTTCAACCAAACATGCTAGAAATGCTCCAATTGAGCTAATTAGCTTATTGTGAGAATATTACAAACGTCTGACAAAAGTGAAAAATGTAAATTTCCAATTTCAACCAAACATGCTAGAAATGCTCCAATTGAGCTAATTAGCTTATTGTGAGAATATTACAAACGTCTGACAAACATGATAAATGTAAATTTCCAAATTCAACCAAACATGCTAGAAATGCTCTAATTGAGCTAATCAGCTTATTGTGAGAATATTAAAAACGTCTGACAAAACTGAAAAATGTAAATTTCCAATTTCAACCAAACATGCTAGAAATGCTCCAATTGAGCTAATTAGCTTATTGTGAGAATATTACAAACGTCTGACAAAAGTGAAAAATGTAAATTTCCAATTTCAACCAAACATGCTAGAAATGCTCCAATTGAGCTAATTAGCTTATTGTGAAAATATTACAAACGTCTGACAAAACTGAAAAATGTAAATTTTCAATTTCAACCAAACATGCTAGAAATGCTCCAATTGAGCTAATTAGCTTATTGTGAGAATATTACAAACGTCTGACAACACTGAAAATGTAAATTTCCAATTTCAACCAAACATGCTAGAAATGCTCCAATTGAGCTAATTAGCTAATTGTGAAAATATTACAAACGTCTGACAAACATGATAAATGTAAATTTCCAATTTCAACCAAACATGCTAGAAATGCTCTAATTGAGCTAATTAGCTTATTGTGAGAATATTACAAACGTCTGACAAAACTGAAAAATGTAAATTTCCAATTTCAACCAAACATGCTAGAAATGCTCCAATTGAGCTAATTAGCTTATTGTGAGAATATTACAAACGTCTGACAAAAGTGAAAAATGTAAATTTCTAATTTCAACCAAACATGCTAGAAATGCTCCAATTGAGCTAATTAGCTTATTGTGAGAATATTACAAACGTCTGACAAACATGATAAATATAAATTTCCAATTTCAACCAAACATGCTAGAAATGCTCTAATTGAGCTAATTAGCTTATTGTGAGAATATTACAAACGTCTGACGAAACTGAAAAATGTAAATTTCCAATTTCAACCAAACATGCTAGAAATGCTCAAATTCCGCAAATAAGCCTACTGTAGGAATTTTACAAACGTCTGACAAAACTGAAAAATGTAAATTTCCAATTTCAACCAAACATGCTAGAAATGCTCCAATTGAGCTAATTAGCTTATTGTGAGAATATTACAAACGTCTGACAAAACTGAAAAATGTAAATTTCCAATTTCAACCAAACATGCTAGAAATGCTCCAATTGAGCTAATTAGCTTATTGTGAGAATATTACAAACGTCTGACAAAACTGAAAAATGTAAATTTCCAATTTCAACCAAACATGCTAGAAATGCTCCAATTGAGCTAATTAGCTTATTGTGAAAATATTACAAACGTCTGACAAACATGATAAATGTAAATTTCCAAATTCAACCAAACATGCTAGAAATGCTCTAATTGAGCTAATTAGCTTATTGTGAGAATATTAAAAACGTCTGACAAAACTGAAAAATGTAAATTTCCAATTTCAACCAAACATGATAGAAATGCTCCAATTGAGCTAATTAGCTTATTGTAAGAATATTACAAACGTCTGACAACACTGAAAAATGTAAATTTCCATTTTCAACCAAACATGCTAGAAACGCTCCAATTGAGCTAATTAGCTTATTGAGAGAATATTGTAATTGTCTTACAAAAGTGAAAAATGTAAATTTCCAATTTCAACCAAACATGCTAGAAATGCTCCAATTGAGCTAATTAGCTTATTGTGAGAATATTACAAACGTCTGACAAACATGATAAATATAAATTTCCAATTTCAACCAAACATGCTAGAAATGCTCTAATTGAGCTAATTAGCTTATTGTGAGAATATTACAAACGTCTGACAAAACTGAAAAATGTAAATTTCCAATTTCAACGAAACATGCTAGAAATGCTCAAATTGCGCAAATAAGCCTACTGTAGGAATTTTACAAACGTCTGACAAAACTGAAAAATGTAAATTTCCAATTTTAACCAAACATGCTAGAAATGCTCCAATTGAGCTAATTAGCTTATTGTGAGAATATTACAAACGTCTGACAAAACTGAAAAATGTAAATTTCCAATTTCAACCAAACATGCTAGAAATGCTCCAATTGAGCTAATTAGCTTATTGTGAGAATATTACAAACGTCTGACAAAAGTGAAAAATGTAAATTTCCAATTTCAACCAAACATGCTAGAAATGCTCCAATTGAGCTAATTAGCTTATTGTGAGAATATTACAAACGTCTGACAAACATGATAAATGTAAATTTCCAAATTCAACCAAACATGCTAGAAATGCTCTAATTGAGCTAATCAGCTTATTGTGAGAATATTAAAAACGTCTGACAACACTGAAAAATGTAAATTTCCAATTTCAACCAAACATGCTAGAAATGCTCCAATTGAGCTAATTAGCTTATTGTGAGAATATTACAAACGTCTGACAAAAGTGAAAAATGTAAATTTCCAATTTCAACCAAACATGCTAGAAATGCTCAAATTGCGCAAATAAGCCTACTGTAGGAATTTTACAAACGTCTGACAAAACTGAAAAATGTAAATTTCCAATTTCAACCAAACATGCTAGAAATGCTCCAATTGAGCTAATTAGCTTATTGTGAGAATATTACAAACGTCTGACAAAACTGAAAAATGTAAATTTCCAATTTCAACCAAACATGCTAGAAATGCTCCAATTGAGCTAATTAGCTTATTGTGAAAAAATTACAAACGTCTGACAAACATGATAAATGTAAATTTCCAAATTCAACCAAACATGCTAGAAATGCTCTAATTGAGCTAATTAGCTTATTGTGAGAATATTAAAAACGTCTGACAAAACTGAAAAATGTAAATTTCCAATTTCAACTAAACATGCTAGAAATGCTCCAATTGAGCTAATTAGCTTATTGTAAGAATATTACAAACGTCTGACAACACTGAAAAATGTAAATTTCCATTTTCAACCAAACATGCTAGAAACGCTCCAATTGAGCTAATTAGCTTATTGAGAGAATATTGTAATTGTCTTACAAAAGTGAAAAATGTAAATTTCCAATTTCAACCAAACATGCTAGAAATGCTCCAATTGAGCTAATTAGCTTATTGTGAGAATATTACAAACGTCTGACAAACATGATAAATATAAATTTCCAATTTCAACCAAACATGCTAGAAATGCTCTAATTGAGCTAATTAGCTTATTGTGAGAATATTACAAACGTCTGACAAAACTGAAAAATGTAAATTTCCAATTTCAACCAAACATGCTAGAAATGCTCAAATTGCGCAAATAAGCCTACTGTAGGAATTTTACAAACGTCTGACAAAACTGAAAAATGTAAATTTCCAATTTTAACCAAACATGCTAGAAATGCTCCAATTGAGCTAATTAGCTTATTGTGAGAATATTACAAACGTCTGACAAAACTGAAAAATGTAAATTTCCAATTTCAACCAAACATGCTAGAAATGCTCCAATTGAGCTAATTAGCTTATTGTGAGAATATTACAAACGTCTGACAAAAGTGAAAAATGTAAATTTCCAATTTCAACCAAACATGCTAGAAATGCTCCAATTGAGCTAATTAGCTTATTGTGAGAATATTACAAACGTCTGACAAACATGATAAATGTAAATTTCCAAATTCAACCAAACATGCTAGAAATGCTCTAATTGAGCTAATCAGCTTATTGTGAGAATATTAAAAACGTCTGACAAAACTGAAAAATGTAAATTTCCAATTTCAACCAAACATGCTAGAAATGCTCCAATTGAGCTAATTAGCTTATTGTGAGAATATTACAAACGTCTGACAAAAGTGAAAAATGTAAATTTCCAATTTCAACCAAACATGCTAGAAATGCTCCAATTGAGCTAATTAGCTTATTGTGAAAATATTACAAACGTCTGACAAAACTGAAAAATGTAAATTTTCAATTTCAACCAAACATGCTAGAAATGCTCCAATTGAGCTAATTAGCTTATTGTGAGAATATTACAAACGTCTGACAACACTGAAAATGTAAATTTGCAATTTCAACCAAACATGCTAGAAATGCTCCAATTGAGCTAATTAGCTAATTGTGAAAATATTACAAACGTCTGACAAACATGATAAATGTAAATTTCCAATTTCAACCAAACATGCTAGAAATGCTCTAATTGAGCTAATTAGCTTATTGTGAGAATATTACAAACGTCTGACAAAACTGAAAAATGTAAATTTCCAATTTCAACCAAACATGCTAGAAATGCTCCAATTGAGCTAATTAGCTTATTGTGAGAATATTACAAACGTCTGACAAAAGTGAAAAATGTAAATTTCTAATTTCAACCAAACATGCTAGAAATGCTCCAATTGAGCTAATTAGCTTATTGTGAGAATATTACAAACGTCTGACAAACATGATAAATATAAATTTCCAATTTCAACCAAACATGCTAGAAATGCTCTAATTGAGCTAATTAGCTTATTGTGAGAATATTACAAACGTCTGACGAAACTGAAAAATGTAAATTTCCAATTTCAACCAAACATGCTAGAAATGCTCAAATTCCGCAAATAAGCCTACTGTAGGAATTTTACAAACGTCTGACAAAACTGAAAAATGTAAATTTCCAATTTCAACCAAACATGCTAGAAATGCTCCAATTGAGCTAATTAGCTTATTGTGAGAATATTACAAACGTCTGACAAAACTGAAAAATGTAAATTTCCAATTTCAACCAAACATGCTAGAAATGCTCCAATTGAGCTAATTAGCTTATTGTGAGAATATTACAAACGTCTGACAAAACTGAAAAATGTAAATTTCCAATTTCAACCAAACATGCTAGAAATGCTCCAATTGAGCTAATTAGCTTATTGTGAAAATATTACAAACGTCTGACAAACATGATAAATGTAAATTTCCAAATTCAACCAAACATGCTAGAAATGCTCTAATTGAGCTAATTAGCTTATTGTGAGAATATTAAAAACGTCTGACAAAACTGAAAAATGTAAATTTCCAATTTCAACCAAACATGATAGAAATGCTCCAATTGAGCTAATTAGCTTATTGTAAGAATATTACAAACGTCTGACAACACTGAAAAATGTAAATTTCCATTTTCAACCAAACATGCTAGAAATGCTCCAATTGAGCTAATTAGCTTATTGTGAGAATATTACAAACGTCTGACAACACTGAAAAATGTAAATTTCCAATTTCAACCAAACATGCTAGAAATGCTCCAATTGAGCTAATTAGCTTATTGTGAAAATATTACAAACGTCTGACAAACATGATAAATGTAAATTTCCAATTTCAACCAAACATGCTAGAAATGCTCTAATTGAGCTAATTAGCTTATTGTGAGAATATTACAAACGTCTGACAAAACTGAAAAATGTAAATTTCCAATTTCAACCAAACATGCTAGAAATGCTCAAATTGAGCTAATTAGCTTATTGTGAGAATATTGCAATTGTCTGACAAAAGTGAAAAATGTAAATTTCCAATTTCAACCAAACATGCTAGAAATGCTCCAATTGAGCTAATTAGCTTATTGTGAGAATATTACAAACGTCTGACAAAAGTGAAAAATGTAAATTTCCAATTTCAACCAAACATGCTAGAAATGCTCCAATTGAGCTAATTAGCTTATTGTGAGAATATTACAAACGTCTGACAAAAGTGAAAAATGTAAATTTCCAATTTCAACCAAACATGCTAGAAATGCTCCAATTGAGCTAATTAGCTTATTGTGAGAATATTACAAACGTCTGACAAACATGATAAATATAAATTTCCAATTTCAACCAAACATGCTAAAAATGCTCTAATTGAGCTAATTAGCTTATTGTGAAAATATTACAAACGTCTGACAAACATGATAAATATAAATTTCCAATTTCAACCAAACATGCTAGAAATGCTCTAATTGAGCTAATTAGCTTATTGTGAGAATATTACAAACGTCTGACAAAACTGAAAAATGTACATTTCCAATTTCAAACAAACATGCTAGAAATGCTCAAATTGCGCAAATAAACCTACTGTAGGAATTTTACAAACGTCTGACAAAACTGAAAAATGTAAGTTTCCAATTTCAACCAAACATGCTAGAAATGCTCCAATTGAGCTAATTAGCTTATTGTGAGAATATTACAAACGTCTGACAAAACTGAAAAATGTAAATTTCTAATTTCAACCAAACATGCTAGAAATGCTCCAATTGAGCTAATTAGCTTATTGTGAGAATATTGCAATTGTCTGACAAAAGTGAAAAATGTAAATTTCCAATTTCAACCAAACATGCTAGAAATGCTTCAGTTGAGCTAATTCGCTTATTGTGAGAATATTAAAAACGTCTGACAAAACTGAAAAATGTAATTTTCCAATTTCAACCAAACATGCTAGAAATGCTCCAATTGAGCTAATTAGCTTATTGAGAGAATATTGTAATTGTCTTACAAAAGTGAAAAATGTAAATTTCCAATTTCAACCAAACATGCTAGAAATGCTCCAATTGAGCTAATTAGCTTATTGTGAAAATATTACAAACGTCTGACAAACATGATAAATGTAAATTTCCAAATTCAACCAAACATGCTAGAAATGCTCTAATTGAGCTAATTAGCTTATTGTGAGAATATTAAAAACGTCTGACAAAACTGAAAAATGTAAATTTCCAATTTCAACCAAACATGCTAGAAATGCTCCAATTGAGCTAATTAGCTTATTGTAAGAATATTACAAACGTCTGACAACACTGAAAAATGTAAATTTCCATTTTCAACCAAACATGCTAGAAACGCTCCAATTGAGCTAATTAGCTTATTGAGAGAATATTGTAATTGTCTTACAAAAGTGAAAAATGTAAATTTCCAATTTCAACCAAACATGCTAGAAATGCTCCAATTGAGCTAATTAGCTTATTGTGAGAATATTACAAACGTCTGACAAACATGATAAATATAAATTTCCAATTTCAACCAAACATGCTAGAAATGCTCTAATTGAGCTAATTAGCTTATTGTGAGAATATTACAAACGTCTGACAAAACTGAAAAATGTAAATTTCCAATTTCAACCAAACATGCTAGAAATGCTCAAATTGCGCAAATAAGCCTACTGTAGGAATTTTACAAACGTCTGACAAAACTGAAAAATGTAAATTTCCAATTTTAACCAAACATGCTAGAAATGCTCCAATTGAGCTAATTAGCTTATTGTGAGAATATTACAAACGTCTGACAAAACTGAAAAATGTAAATTTCCAATTTCAACCAAACATGCTAGAAATGCTCCAATTGAGCTAATTAGCTTATTGTGAGAATATTACAAACGTCTGACAAAAGTGAAAAATGTAAATTTCCAATTTCAACCAAACATGCTAGAAATGCTCCAATTGAGCTAATTAGCTTATTGTGAGAATATTACAAACGTCTGACAAACATGATAAATGTAAATTTCCAAATTCAACCAAACATGCTAGAAATGCTCTAATTGAGCTAATCAGCTTATTGTGAGAATATTAAAAACGTCTGACAAAACTGAAAAATGTAAATTTCCAATTTCAACCAAACATGCTAGAAATGCTCCAATTGAGCTAATTAGCTTATTGTGAGAATATTACAAACGTCTGACAAAAGTGAAAAATGTAAATTTCCAATTTCAACCAAACATGCTAGAAATGCTCCAATTGAGCTAATTAGCTTATTGTGAAAATATTACAAACGTCTGACAAAACTGAAAAATGTAAATTTTCAATTTCAACCAAACATGCTAGAAATGCTCCAATTGAGCTAATTAGCTTATTGTGAGAATATTACAAACGTCTGACAACACTGAAAATGTAAATTTCCAATTTCAACCAAACATGCTAGAAATGCTCCAATTGAGCTAATTAGCTAATTGTGAAAATATTACAAACGTCTGACAAACATGATAAATGTAAATTTCCAATTTCAACCAAACATGCTAGAAATGCTCTAATTGAGCTAATTAGCTTATTGTGAGAATATTACAAACGTCTGACAAAACTGAAAAATGTAAATTTCCAATTTCAACCAAACATGCTAGAAATGCTCCAATTGAGCTAATTAGCTTATTGTGAGAATATTACAAACGTCTGACAAAAGTGAAAAATGTAAATTTCTAATTTCAACCAAACATGCTAGAAATGCTCCAATTGAGCTAATTAGCTTATTGTGAGAATATTACAAACGTCTGACAAACATGATAAATATAAATTTCCAATTTCAACCAAACATGCTAGAAATGCTCTAATTGAGCTAATTAGCTTATTGTGAGAATATTACAAACGTCTGACGAAACTGAAAAATGTAAATTTCCAATTTCAACCAAACATGCTAGAAATGCTCAAATTCCGCAAATAAGCCTACTGTAGGAATTTTACAAACGTCTGACAAAACTGAAAAATGTAAATTTCCAATTTCAACCAAACATGCTAGAAATGCTCCAATTGAGCTAATTAGCTTATTGTGAGAATATTACAAACGTCTGACAAAACTGAAAAATGTAAATTTCCAATTTCAACCAAACATGCTAGAAATGCTCCAATTGAGCTAATTAGCTTATTGTGAGAATATTACAAACGTCTGACAAAACTGAAAAATGTAAATTTCCAATTTCAACCAAACATGCTAGAAATGCTCCAATTGAGCTAATTAGCTTATTGTGAAAATATTACAAACGTCTGACAAACATGATAAATGTAAATTTCCAAATTCAACCAAACATGCTAGAAATGCTCTAATTGAGCTAATTAGCTTATTGTGAGAATATTAAAAACGTCTGACAAAACTGAAAAATGTAAATTTCCAATTTCAACCAAACATGATAGAAATGCTCCAATTGAGCTAATTAGCTTATTGTAAGAATATTACAAACGTCTGACAACACTGAAAAATGTAAATTTCCATTTTCAACCAAACATGCTAGAAACGCTCCAATTGAGCTAATTAGCTTATTGAGAGAATATTGTAATTGTCTTACAAAAGTGAAAAATGTAAATTTCCAATTTCAACCAAACATGCTAGAAATGCTCCAATTGAGCTAATTAGCTTATTGTGAGAATATTACAAACGTCTGACAAACATGATAAATATAAATTTCCAATTTCAACCAAACATGCTAGAAATGCTCTAATTGAGCTAATTAGCTTAATGTGAGAATATTACAAACGTCTGACAAAACTGAAAAATGTAAATTTCCAATTTCAACCAAACATGCTAGAAATGCTCAAATTGCGCAAATAAGCCTACTGTAGGAATTTTACAAACGTCTGACAAAACTGAAAAATGTAAATTTCCAATTTTAACCAAACATGCTAGAAATGCTCCAATTGAGCTAATTAGCTTATTGTGAGAATATTACAAACGTCTGACAAAACTGAAAAATGTAAATTTCCAATTTCAACCAAACATGCTAGAAATGCTCCAATTGAGCTAATTAGCTTATTGTGAGAATATTACAAACGTCTGACAAAAGTGAAAAATGTAAATTTCCAATTTCAACCAAACATGCTAGAAATGCTCCAATTGAGCTAATTAGCTTATTGTGAGAATATTACAAACGTCTGACAAACATGATAAATGTAAATTTCCAAATTCAACCAAACATGCTAGAAATGCTCTAATTGAGCTAATCAGCTTATTGTGAGAATATTAAAAACGTCTGACAAAACTGAAAAATGTAAATTTCCAATTTCAACCAAACATGCTAGAAATGCTCCAATTGAGCTAATTAGCTTATTGTGAGAATATTACAAACGTCTGACAAAAGTGAAAAATGTAAATTTCCAATTTCAACCAAACATGCTAGAAATGCTCAAATTGCGCAAATAAGCCTACTGTAGGAATTTTACAAACGTCTGACAAAACTGAAAAATGTAAATTTCCAATTTCAACCAAACATGCTAGAAATGCTCCAATTGAGCTAATTAGCTTATTGTGAGAATATTACAAACGTCTGACAAAACTGAAAAATGTAAATTTCCAATTTCAACCAAACATGCTAGAAATGCTCCAATTGAGCTAATTAGCTTATTGTGAGAATATTGCAATTGTCTGACAAAACTGAAAAATGTAAATTTCCAATTTCAACCAAACATGCTAGAAATGCTCCAATTGAGCTAATTAGCTTATTGTGAGAATATTAAAAACGTCTGACAAAACTGAAAAATGTAATTTTCCAATTTCAACCAAACATGCTAGAAATGCTCCAATTGAGCTAATTAGCTTATTGTGAGAATATTACAAACGTCTGACAAAACTGAAAAATGTAAATTTCCAATTTCAACCAAACATGCTAGAAATGCTCCAATTGAGCTAATTAGCTTATTGTGAGAATATTGCAATTGTCTGACAAAAGTGAAAAATGTAAATTTCCAATTTCAACCAAACATGCTAGAAATGCTCCAATTGAGCTAATTAGCTTATTGTGAGAATATTACAAACGTCTGACAAAAGTGAAAAATGTAAATTTCCAATTTCAACCAAACATGCTAGAAATGCTCCAATTGAGCTAATTAGCTTATTGTGAAAATATTACAAACGTCTGACAAAACTGAAAAATGTAAATTTTCAATTTCAACCAAACATGCTAGAAATGCTCTAATTGAGCTAATCAGCTTATTGTGAGAATATTAAAAACGTCTGACAAAACTGAAAAATGTAAATTTCCAATTTCAACCAAACATGCTAGAAATGCTCCATATGAGCTAATTAGCTTATTGTGAGAATATTACAAACGTCTGACAACACTGAAAATGTAAATTTCCAATTTCAACCAAACATGCTAGAAATGCTCCAATTGAGCTAATTAGCTTATTGTGAAAATATTACAAACGTCTGACAAACATGATAAATGTAAATTTCCAATTTCAACCAAACATGCTAGAAATGCTCTAATTGAGCTAATTAGCTTATTGTGAGAATATTACAAACGTCTGACAAAACTGAAAGATGTAAATTTCCAATTTCAACCAAACATGCTAGAAATGCTCCAATTGAGCTAATTAGCTTATTGTGAGAATATTACAAACGTCTGACAAAAGTGAAAAATGTAAATTTCCAATTTCAACCAAACATGCTAGAAATGCTCCAATTGAGCTAATTAGCTTATTGTGAAAATATTACAAACGTCTGACAAAACTGAAAAATGTAAATTTTCAATTTCAACCAAACATGCTAGAAATGCTCCAATTGAGCTAATTAGCTTATTGTGAGAATATTACAAACGTCTGACAACACTGAAAATGTAAATTTCCAATTTCAACCAAACATGCTAGAAATGCTCCAATTGAGCTAATCAGCTTATTGTGAAAATATTACAAACGTCTGACAAACATGATGAATGTAAATTTCCAATTTCAACCAAACATGCTAGAAATGCTCTAATTGAGCTAATTAGCTTATTGTGAGAATATTACAAACGTCTGACAAAACTGAAAGATGTAAATTTCCAATTTCAACCAAACATGCTAGAAATGTTCCAATTGAGCTAATTAGCTTATTGTGAGAATATTACAAACGTCTGACAAAACTGAAAAATGTAATTTTCAAATTTCAACCAAACATGTTAGAAATGCTCCAATTGAGCTAATTAGCTTATTGTGAGAATATTACAAACGTCTGACAAAACTGAAAAATGTAAATTTCCAATTTCAACCAAACATGCTAGAAATGCTCCAATTGAGCTAATTAGCTTATTGTGAGAATATTGCAATTGTCTGACAAAAGTGAAAAATAAAAATTTCTAATTTCAACCAAACATGCTAGAAATGCTCCAATTGAGCTAATTAGCTTATTGTGAGAATATTACAAACGTCTGACAAAAGTGAAAAATGTAAATTTCCAATTTCAACCAAACATGCTAGAAATGCTCCAATTGAGCTAATTAGCTTATTGTGAGAATATTACAAACGTCTGACAACACTGAAAAATGTAAATTTCCAATTTCAACCAAACATGCTAGAAATGCTCCAATTGAGCTAATTAGCTTATTGTGAAAATATTACAAACGTCTGACAAACATGATAAATGTAAATTTCCAATTTCAACCAAACATGCTAGAAATGCTCTAATTGAGCTAATTAGCTTATTGTGAGAATATTACAAACGTCTGACAAAACTGAAAAATGTAAATTTCCAATTTCAACCAAACATGCTAGAAATGCTCAAATTGAGCTAATTAGCTTATTGTGAGAATATTGCAATTGTCTGACAAAAGTGAAAAATGTAAATTTCCAATTTCAACCAAACATGCTAGAAATGCTCCAATTGAGCTAATTAGCTTATTGTGAGAATATTACAAACGTCTGACAAAAGTGAAAAATGTAAATTTCCAATTTCAACCAAACATGCTAGAAATGCTCCAATTGAGCTAATTAGCTTATTGTGAGAATATTACAAACGTCTGACAAAAGTGAAAAATGTAAATTTCCAATTTCAACCAAACATGCTAGAAATGCTCCAATTGAGCTAATTAGCTTATTGTGAGAATATTACAAACGTCTGACAAACATGATAAATATAAATTTCCAATTTCAACCAAACATGCTAAAAATGCTCTAATTGAGCTAATTAGCTTATTGTGAAAATATTACAAACGTCTGACAAACATGATAAATATAAATTTCCAATTTCAACCAAACATGCTAGAAATGCTCTAATTGAGCTAATTAGCTTATTGTGAGAATATTACAAACGTCTGACAAAACTGAAAAATGTACATTTCCAATTTCAACCAAACATGCTAGAAATGCTCAAATTGCGCAAATAAACCTACTGTAGGAATTTTACAAACGTCTGACAAAACTGAAAAATGTAAGTTTCCAATTTCAACCAAACATGCTAGAAATGCTCCAATTGAGCTAATTAGCTTATTGTGAGAATATTACAAACGTCTGACAAAACTGAAAAATGTAAATTTCTAATTTCAACCAAACATGCTAGAAATGCTCCAATTGAGCTAATTAGCTTATTGTGAGAATATTGCAATTGTCTGACAAAAGTGAAAAATGTAAATTTCCAATTTCAACCAAACATGCTAGAAATGCTTCAGTTGAGCTAATTCGCTTATTGTGAGAATATTAAAAACGTCTGACAAAACTGAAAAATGTAATTTTCCAATTTCAACCAAACATGCTAGAAATGCTCCAATCGAGCTAATTAGCTTATTGTGAGAATATTACAAACGTCTGACAAACATGATAAATGTAAATTTCCAAATTCAACCAAACATGCTAGAAATGCTCTAATTGAGCTAATCAGCTTATTGTGAGAATATTAAAAACGTCTGACAAAACTGAAAAATGTAAATTTCCAATTTCAACCAAACATGCTAGAAATGCTCCAATTGAGCTAATTAGCTTATTGTGAGAATATTACAAACGTCTGACAAACATGATAAATGTAAATTTCCAAATTCAACCAAACATGCTAGAAATGCTCTAATTGAGCTAATCAGCTTATTGTGAGAATATTAAAAACGTCTGACAAAACTGAAAAATGTAAATTTCCAATTTCAACCAAACATGCTAGAAATGCTCCAATTGAGCTAATTAGCTTATGGTGAGAATATTACAAACGTCTGACAAAAGTGAAAAATGTAAATTTCCAATTTCAACCAAACATGCTAGAAATGCTCAAATTGCGCAAATAAGCCTACTGTAGGAATTTTACAAACGTCTGACAAAACTGAAAAATGTAAATTTCCAATTTCAACCAAACATGCTAGAAATGCTCCAATTGAGCTAATTAGCTTATTGTGAGAATATTACAAACGTCTGACAAAACTGAAAAATGTAAATTTCCAATTTCAACCAAACATGCTAGAAATGCTCCAATTGAGCTAATTAGCTTATTGTGAGAATATTGCAATTGTCTGACAAAACTGAAAAATGTAAATTTCCAATTTCAACCAAACATGCTAGAAATGCTCCAATTGAGCTAATTAGCTTATTGTGAGAATATTAAAAACGTCTGACAAAACTGAAAAATGTAATTTTCCAATTTCAACCAAACATGCTAGAAATGCTCCAATTGAGCTAATTAGCTTATTGTGAGAATATTACAAACGTCTGACAAAACTGAAAAATGTAAATTTCCAATTTCAACCAAACATGCTAGAAATGCTCCAATTGAGCTAATTAGCTTATTGTGAGAATATTGCAATTGTCCGACAAAAGTGAAAAATGTAAATTTCCAATTTCAACCAAACATGCTAGAAATGCTCCAATTGAGCTAATTAGCTTATTGTGAGAATATTACAAACGTCTGACAAAAGTGAAAAATGTAAATTTCCAATTTCAACCAAACATGCTAGAAATGCTCCAATTGAGCTAATTAGCTTATTGTGAGAATATTACAAACGTCTGACAACACTGAAAATGTAAATTTCCAATTTCAACCAAACATGCTAGAAATGCTCCAATTGAGCTAATTAGCTTATTGTGAAAATATTACAAACGTCTGACAAACATGATAAATGTAAATTTCCAATTTCAACCAAACATGCTAGAAATGCTCTAATTGAGCTAATTAGCTTATTGTGAGAATATTACAAACGTCTGACAAAACTGAAAGATGTAAATTTCCAATTTCAACCAAACATGCTAGAAATGCTCCAATTGAGCTAATTAGCTTATTGTGAGAATATTACAAATGTCTGACAACACTGAAAAATTCAAATTTCCAATTTCAACCAAACATGCTAGAAATTCTCCAATTGAGCTAATTAGCTTATTGTGAGAATATTGCAATTGTCTGACAAAAGTGAAAAATGTAAATTTCCAATTTCAACCAAACATGCTAGAAATGCTCCAATTGAGCTAATTAGCTTATTGTGAGAATATTACAAACGTCTGACAAACATGATAAATATAAATTTCCAATTTCAACCAAACATGCTAGAAATGCTCTAATTGAGCTAATTAGCTTATTGTGAGAATATTACAAACGTCTGACGAAACTGAAAAATGTAAATTTTCAATTTCAACCAAACATGCTAGAAATGCTCCAATTGAGCTAATTAGCTTATTGTGAGAATATTACAAACGTCTGACAAAACTGAAAAATGTAAATTTCCAATTTCAACCAAACATGCTAGAAATGCTCCAATTGAGCTAATTAGCTTATTGTGAGAATATTACAAACGTCTGACAAAAGTGAAAAATGTAAATTTCCAATTTCAACCAAACATGCTAGAAATGCTCCAATTGAGCTAATTAGCTTATTGTGAGAATATTACAAACGTCTGACAAACATGATAAATGTAAATTTCCAAATTCAACCAAACATGCTAGAAATGCTCTAATTGAGCTAATCAGCTTATTGTGAGAATATTAAAAACGTCTGACAAAACTGAAAAATGTAAATTTCCAATTTCAACCAAACATGCTAGAAATGCTCTAATTGAGCTAATTAGCTTATTGTGAGAATATTACAAACGTCTGACAAAACTGAAAAATGTAAATTTCCAATTTCAACCAAACATGCTAGAAATGCTCAAATTGCGCAAATAAGCCTACTGTAGGAATTTTACAAACCTCTGACAAAACTGAAAAATGTAAATTTCCAATTTTAACCAAACATGCTAGAAATGCTCCAATTGAGCTAATTAGCTTATTGTGAGAATATTACAAACGTCTGACAAAACTGAAAAATGTAAATTTCCAATTTCAACCAAACATGCTAGAAATGCTCCAATTGAGCTAATTAGCTTATTGTGAGAATATTACAAACGTCTGACAAAAGTGAAAAATGTAAATTTCCAATTTCAACCAAACATGCTAGAAATGCTCCAATTGAGCTAATTAGCTTATTGTGAGAATATTACAAACGTCTGACAAACATGATAAATGTAAATTTCCAAATTCAACCAAACATGCTAGAAATGCTCTAATTGAGCTAATCAGCTTATTGTGAGAATATTAAAAACGTCTGACAAAACTGAAAAATGTAAATTTCCAATTTCAACCAAACATGCTAGAAATGCTTCAATTGAGCTAATTAGCTTATTGTGAGAATATTACAAACGTCTGACAAAAGTGAAAAATGTAAATTTCCAATTTCAACCAAACATGCTAGAAATGCTCAAATTGCGCAAATAAGCCTACTGTAGGAATTTTACAAACGTCTGACAAAACTGAAAAATGTAAATTTCCAATTTCAACCAAACATGCTAGAAATGCTCCAATTGAGCTAATTAGCTTATTGTGAGAATATTACAAACGTCTGACAAAACTGAAAAATGTAAATTTCCCATTTCAACCAAACATGCTAGAAATGCTCCAATTGAGCTAATTAGCTTATTGTGAGAATATTGCAATTGTCTGACAAAACTGAAAAATGTAAATTTCCAATTTCAACCAAACATGCTAGAAATGCTCCAATTGAGCTAATTAGCTTATTGTGAGAATATTAAAAACGTCTGACAAAACTGAAAAATGTAATTTTCCAATTTCAACCAAACATGCTAGAAATGCTCCAATTGAGCTAATTAGCTTATTGTGAGAATATTACAAACGTCTGACAAAACTGAAAAATGTAAATTTCCAATTTCAACCAAACATGCTAGAAATGCTCCAATTGAGCTAATTAGCTTATTGTGAGAATATTGCAATTGTCTGACAAAAGTGAAAAATGTAAATTTCCAATTTCAACCAAACATGCTAGAAATGTTCCAATTGAGCTAATTAGCTTATTGTGAGAATATTACAAACGTCTGACAAAAGTGAAAAATGTAAATTTCCAATTTCAACCAAACATGCTAGAAATGCTCCAATTGAGCTAATTAGCTTATTGTGAAAATATTACAAACGTCTGACAAAACTGAAAAATGTAAATTTTCAATTTCAACCAAACATGCTAGAAATGCTCCAATTGAGCTAATTAGCTTATTGTGAGAATATTACAAACGTCTGACAACACTGAAAATGTAAATTTCCAATTTCAACCAAACATGCTAGAAATGCTCCAATTGAGCTAATTAGCTTATTGTGAAAATATTACAAACGTCTGACAAACATGATAAATGTAAATTTCCAATTTCAACCAAACATGCTAGAAATGCTCTAATTGAGCTAATTAGCTTATTGTGAGAATATTACAAACGTCTGACAAAACTGAAAGATGTAAATTTCCAATTTCAACCAAACATGCTAGAAATGCTCCAATTGAGCTAATTAGCTTATTGTGAGAATATTACAAACGTCTGACAAAAGTGAAAAATGTAAATTTCCAATTTCAACCAAACATGCTAAAAATGCTCCAATTGAGCTAATTAGCTTATTGTGAAAATATTACAAACGTCTGACAAAACTGAAAATGTAAATTTTCAATTTCAACCAAACATGCTAGAAATGCTCCAATTGAGCTAATTAGCTTATTGTGAGAATATTACAAACGTCTGACAACACTGAAAATGTAAATTTCCAATTTCAACCAAACATGCTAGAAATGCTCCAATTGAGCTAATTAGCTTATTGTCAAAATATTACAAACGTCTGACAAACATGATGAATGTAAATTTCCAATTTCAACCAAACATGCTAGAAATGCTCTAATTGAGCTAATTAGCTTATTGTGAGAATATTACAAACGTCTGACAAAACTGAAAGATGTAAACTTCCAATTTCAACCAAACATGCTAGAAATGCTCCAATTGAGCTAATTAGCTTATTGTGAGAATATTACAAACGTCTGACAAAACTGAAAAATGTAATTTTCAAATTTCAACCAAACATGTTAGAAATGCTCCAATTGAGCTAATTAGCTTATTGTGAGAATATTACAAACGTCTGACAAAACTGAAAAATGTAAATTTCCAATTTCAACCAAACATGCTAGAAATGCTCCAATTGAGCTAATTAGCTTATTGTGAGAATATTGCAATTGTCTGACAAAAGTGAAAAATAAAAATTTCCAATTTCAACCAAACATGCTAGAAATGCTCCAATTGAGCTAATTAGCTTATTGTGAGAATATTACAAACGTCTGACAAAAGTGAAAAATGTAAATTTCCAATTTCAACCAAACATGCTAGAAATGCTCCAATTGAGCTAATTAGCTTATTGTGAGAATATTACAAACGTCTGACAACACTGAAAAATGTAAATTTCCAATTTCAACCAAACATGCTAGAAATGCTCCAATTGAGCTAATTAGCTTATTGTGCAAATATTACAAACGTCTGACAAACATGATAAATGTAAATTTCCAATTTCAACCAAACATGCTAGAAATGCTCTAATTGAGCTAATTAGCTTATTGTGAGAATATTACAAACGTCTGACAAAACTGAAAAATGTAAATTTCCAATTTCAACCAAACATGCTAGAAATGCTCAAATTGAGCTAATTAGCTTCTTGTGAGAATATTGCAATTGTCTGACAAAAGTGAAAAATGTAAATTTCCAATTTCAACCAAACATGCTAGAAATGCTCCAATTGAGCTAATTAGCTTATTGTGAGAATATTACAAACGTCTGACAAAAGTGAAAAATGTAAATTTCCAATTTCAACCAAACATGCTAGAAATGCTCCAATTGAGCTAATTAGCTTATTGTGAGAATATTACAAACGTCTGACAAAAGTGAAAAATGTAAATTTCCAATTTCAACCAAACATGCTAGAAATGCTCCAATTGAGCTAATTAGCTTATTGTGAGAATATTACAAACGTCTGACAAACATGATAAATATAAATTTCCAATTTCAACCAAACATGCTAGAAATGCTCTAATTGAGCTAATTAGCTTATTGTGAAAATATTACAAACGTCTGACAAACATGATAAATATAAATTTCCAATTTCAACCAAACATGCTAGAAATGCTCTAATTGAGCTAATTAGCTTATTGTGAGAATATTACAAACGTCTGACAAAACTGAAAAATGTACATTTCCAATTTCAACCAAACATGCTAGAAATGCTCAAATTGCGCAAATAAACCTACTGTAGGAATTTTACAAACGTCTGACAAAACTGAAAAATGTAAGTTTCCAATTTCAACCAAACATGCTAGAAATGCTCCAATTGAGCTAATTAGCTTATTGTGAGAATATTACAAACGTCTGACAAAACTGAAAAATGTAATTTTCCAATTTCAACCAAACATGCTAGAAATGCTCCAATCGAGCTAATTAGCTTATTGTGAGAATATTACAAACGTCTGACAAAAGTGAAAAATGTAAATTTCCAATTTCAACCAAACATGCTAGAAATGCTTCAGTTGAGCTAATTCGCTTATTGTGAGAATATTAAAAACGTCTGACAAAACTGAAAAATGTAATTTTCCAATTTCAACCAAACATGCTAGAAATGCTCCAATCGAGCTAATTAGCTTATTGTGAGAATATTACAAACGTCTGACAAACATGATAAATGTAAATTTCCAAATTCAACCAAACATGCTAGAAATGCTCTAATTGAGCTAATCAGCTTATTGTGAGAATATTAAAAACGTCTGACAAAACTGAAAAATGTAAATTTCCAATTTCAACCAAACATGCTAGAAATGCTCCAATTGAGCTAATTAGCTTATTGTGAGAATATTACAAACGTCTGACAAACATGATAAATGTAAATTTCCAAATTCAACCAAACATGCTAGAAATGCTCTAATTGAGCTAATCAGCTTATTGTGAGAATATTAAAAACGTCTGACAAAACTGAAAAATGTAAATTTCCAATTTCAACCAAACATGCTAGAAATGCTCCAATTGAGCTAATTAGCTTATTGTGAGAATATTACAAACGTCTGACAAAAGTGAAAAATGTAAATTTCCAATTTCAACCAAACATGCTAGAAATGCTCAAATTGCGCAAATAAGCCTACTGTAGGAATTTTACAAACGTCTGACAAAACTGAAAAATGTAAATTTCCAATTTCAACCAAACATGCTAGAAATGCTCCAATTGAGCTAATTAGCTTATTGTGAGAATATTACAAACGTCTGACAAAACTGAAAAATGTAAATTTCCAATTTCAACCAAACATGCTAGAAATGCTCCAATTGAGCTAATTAGCTTATTGTGAGAATATTGCAATTGTCTGACAAAACTGAAAAATGTAAATTTCCAATTTCAACCAAACATGCTAGAAATGCTCCAATTGAGCTAATTAGCTTATTGTGAGAATATTAAAAACGTCTGACAAAACTGAAAAATGTAATTTTCCAATTTCAACCAAACATGCTAGAAATGCTCCAATTGAGCTAATTAGCTTATTGTGAGAATATTACAAACGTCTGACAAAACTGAAAAATGTAAATTTCCAATTTCAACCAAACATGCTAGAAATGCTCCAATTGAGCTAATTAGCTTATTGTGAGAATATTGCAATTGTCTGACAAAAGTGAAAAATGTAAATTTCCAATTTCAACCAAACATGCTAGAAATGCTCCCATTGAGCTAATTAGCTTATTGTGAGAATATTACAAACGTCTGACAAAAGTGAAAAATGTAAATTTCTAATTTCAACCAAACATGCTAGAAATGCTCCAATTGAGCTAATTAGCTTATTGTGAAAATATTACAAACGTCTGACAAAACTGAAAAATGTAAATTTTCAATTTCAACCAAACATGCTAGAAATGCTCCAATTGAGCTAATTAGCTTATTGTGAGAATATTACAAACGTCTGACAACACTGAAAATGTAAATTTCCAATTTCAACCAAACATGCTAGAAATGCTCTAATTGAGCTAATTAGCTTATTGTGAGAATATTACAAACGTCTGACAAAACTGAAAGATGTAAATTTCCAATTTCAACCAAACATGCTAGAAATGCTCCAATTGAGCTAATTAGCTTATTGTGAGAATATTACAAACGTCTGACAACACTGAAAAATTCAAATTTCCAATTTCAACCAAACATGCTAGAAATTCTCCAATTGAGCTAATTAGCTTATTGTGAGAATATTGCAATTGTCTGACAAAAGTGAAAAATGTAAATTTCCAATTTCAACCAAACATGTTAGAATTGCTCCAATTGAGCTAATTAGCTTATTGTGAGAATATTACAAACGTCTGACAAACATGATAAATATAAATTTCCAATTTCAACCAAACATGCTAGAAATGCTCTAATTGAGCTAATTAGCTTATTGTGAGAATATTACAAACGTCTGACGAAACTGAAAAATGTAAATTTCCAATTTCAACCAAACATGCTAGAAATGCTCAAATTGCGCAAATAAGCCTACTGTAGGAATTTTACAAACGTCTGACAAAAGTGAAAAATTTAAATTTCCAATTTCAACCAAACATGCTAGAAATGCTCCAATTGAGCTAATTAGCTTATTGTGAGAATATTACAAACGTCTGACAAAACTGAAAAATGTAAATTTCCAATTTCAACCAAACATGCTAGAAATGCTCCAATTGAGCTAATTAGCTTATTGTGAGAATATTGCAATTGTCTGACAAAAGTGAAAAATGTAAATTTCCAATTTCAACCAAACATGCTAGAAATGCTCCAATTGAGCTAATTAGCTTATTGTGAGAATATTACAAACGTCTGACAAAACTGAAAAATGTAATTTTCAAATTTCAACCAAACATGTTAGAAATGCTCCAATTGAGCTAATTAGCTTATTGTGAGAATATTACAAACGTCTGACAAAACTGAAAAATGTAAATTTCCAATTTCAACCAAACATGCTAGAAATGCTCCAATTGAGCTAATTAGCTTATTGTGAGAATATTGCAATTGTCTGACAAAAGTGAAAAATAAAAATTTCCAATTTCAACCAAACATGCTAGAAATGCTCTAATTGAGCTAATTAGCTTATTGTGAGAATATTACAAACGTCTGACGAAACTGAAAAATGTAAATTTCCAATTTCAACCAAACATGCTAGAAATGCTCAAATTGCGCAAATAAGCCTACTGTAGGAATTTTACAAACGTCTGACAAAACTGAAAAATGTAAATTTCCAATTTCAACCAAACATGCTAGAAATGCTCCAATTGAGCTAATTAGCTTATTGTGAGAATATTACAAACGTCTGACAAAAGTGAAAAATGTAAATTTCCAATTTCAACCAAACATGCTAGAAATGCTCAAATTGCGCAAATAAGCCTACTGTAGGAATTTTACAAACGTCTGACAAAACTGAAAAATGTAAATTTCCAATTTCAACCAAACATGCTAGAAATGCTCCAATTGAGCTAATTAGCTTATTGTGAGAATATTACAAACGTCTGACAAAACTGAAAAATGTAAATTTCCAATTTCAACCAAACATGCTAGAAATGCTCCAATTGAGCTAATTAGCTTATTGTGAGAATATTGCAATTGTCTGACAAAACTGAAAAATGTAAATTTCCAATTTCAACCAAACATGCTAGAAATGCTCCAATTGAGCTAATTAGCTTATTGTGAGAATATTAAAAACGTCTGACAAAACTGAAAAATGTAATTTTCCAATTTCAACCAAACATGCTAGAAATGCTCCAATTGAGCTAATTAGCTTATTGTGAGAATATTACAAACGTCTGACAAAACTGAAAAATGTAAATTTCCAATTTCAACCAAACATGCTAGAAATGCTCCAATTGAGCTAATTAGCTTATTGTGAGAATATTGCAATTGTCTGACAAAAGTGAAAAATGTAAATTTCCAATTTCAACCAAACATGCTAGAAATGCTCCCATTGAGCTAATTAGCTTATTGTGAGAATATTACAAACGTCTGACAAAAGTGAAAAATGTAAATTTCTAATTTCAACCAAACATGCTAGAAATGCTCCAATTGAGCTAATTAGCTTATTGTGAAAATATTACAAACGTCTGACAAAACTGAAAAATGTAAATTTTCAATTTCAACCAAACATGCTAGAAATGCTCCAATTGAGCTAATTAGCTTATTGTGAGAATATTACAAACGTCTGACAACACTGAAAATGTAAATTTCCAATTTCAACCAAACATGCTAGAAATGCTCTAATTGAGCTAATTAGCTTATTGTGAGAATATTACAAACGTCTGACAAAACTGAAAGATGTAAATTTCCAATTTCAACCAAACATGCTAGAAATGCTCCAATTGAGCTAATTAGCTTATTGTGAGAATATTACAAACGTCTGACAACACTGAAAAATTCAAATTTCCAATTTCAACCAAACATGCTAGAAATTCTCCAATTGAGCTAATTAGCTTATTGTGAGAATATTGCAATTGTCTGACAAAAGTGAAAAATGTAAATTTCCAATTTCAACCAAACATGTTAGAATTGCTCCAATTGAGCTAATTAGCTTACTGTGAGAATATTACAAACGTCTGACAAACATGATAAATATAAATTTCCAATTTCAACCAAACATGCTAGAAATGCTCTAATTGAGCTAATTAGCTTATTGTGAGAATATTACAAACGTCTGACGAAACTGAAAAATGTAAATTTCCAATTTCAACCAAACATGCTAGAAATGCTCAAATTGCGCAAATAAGCCTACTGTAGGAATTTTACAAACGTCTGACAAAAGTGAAAAATTTAAATTTCCAATTTCAACCAAACATGCTAGAAATGCTCCAATTGAGCTAATTAGCTTATTGTGAGAATATTACAAACGTCTGACAAAACTGAAAAATGTAAATTTCCAATTTCAACCAAACATGCTAGAAATGCTCCAATTGAGCTAATTAGCTTATTGTGAGAATATTGCAATTGTCTGACAAAAGTGAAAAATGTAAATTTCCAATTTCAACCAAACATGCTAGAAATGCTCCAATTGAGCTAATTAGCTTATTGTGAGAATATTACAAACGTCTGACAAAACTGAAAAATGTAATTTTCAAATTTCAACCAAACATGTTAGAAATGCTCCAATTGAGCTAATTAGCTTATTGTGAGAATATTACAAACGTCTGACAAAACTGAAAAATGTAAATTTCCAATTTCAACCAAACATGCTAGAAATGCTCCAATTGAGCTAATTAGCTTATTGTGAGAATATTGCAATTGTCTGACAAAAGTGAAAAATAAAAATTTCCAATTTCAACCAAACATGCTAGAAATGCTCTAATTGAGCTAATTAGCTTATTGTGAGAATATTACAAACGTCTGACGAAACTGAAAAATGTAAATTTCCAATTTCAACCAAACATGCTAGAAATGCTCAAATTGCGCAAATAAGCCTACTGTAGGAATTTTACAAACGTCTGACAAAACTGAAAAATGTAAATTTCCAATTTCAACCAAACATGCTAGAAATGCTCAAATTGCGCAAATAAACCTACTGTAGGAATTTTACAAACGTCTGACAAAACTGAAAAATGTAAATTTCCAATTTCAACCAAACATGCTAGAAATGCTCTAATTGAGCTAATTAGCTTATTGTGAGAATATTACAAACGTCTGACAAAACTGAAAGATGTAAATTTCCAATTTCAACCAAACATGCTAGAAATGCTCCAATTGAGCTAATTAGCTTATTGTGAGAATATTACAAACGTCTGACAACACTGAAAAATTCAAATTTCCAATTTCAACCAAACATGCTAGAAATGCTCCAATTGAGCTAATTAGCTTATTGTGAGAATATTACAAACGTCTGACAAAACTGAAAAATGTAAATTTCCAATTTCAACCAAACATGCTAGAAATGCTCCAATTGAGCTAATTAGCTTATTGTGAGAATATTACAAACGTCTGACAACACTGAAAAATGTAAATTTCCAATTTCAACCAAACATGCTAGAAATGCTCCAATTGAGCTAATTAGCTTATTGTGAAAATATTACAAACGTCTGACAAACATGATAAATGTAAATTTCCAATTTCAACCAAACATGCTAGAAATGCTCTAATTGAGCTAATTAGCTTATTGTGAGAATATTACAAACGTCTGACAAAACTGAAAAATGTAAATTTCCAATTTCAACCAAACATGCTAGAAATGCTCAAATTGAGCTAATTAGCTTATTGTGAGAATATTGCAATTGTCTGACAAAAGTGAAAAATGTAAATTTCCAATTTCAACCAAACATGCTAGAAATGCTCCAATTGAGCTAATTAGCTTATTGTGAGAATATTACAAACGTCTGACAAAAGTGAAAAATGTAAATTTCCAATTTCAACCAAACATGCTAGAAATGCTCCAATTGAGCTAATTAGCTAATTGTGAGAATATTACAAACGTCTGACAAAAGTGAAAAATGTAAATTTCCAATTTCAACCAAACATGCTAGAAATGCTCCAATTGAGCTAATTAGCTTATTGTGAGAATATTACAAACGTCTGACAAACATGATAAATATAAATTTCCAATTTCAACCAAACATGCTAGAAATGCTCTAATTGAGCTAATTAGCTTATTGTGAAAATATTACAAACGTCTGACAAACATGATAAATATAAATTTCCAATTTCAACCAAACATGCTAGAAATGCTCTAATTGAGCTAATTAGCTTATTGTGAGAATATTACAAACGTCTGACAAAACTGAAAAATGTAAATTTCCAATTTCAACCAAACATGCTAGAAATGCTCAAATTGCGCAAATAAACCTACTGTAGGAATTTTACAAACGTCTGACAAAACTGAAAAATGTAAGTTTCCAATTTCAACCAAACATGCTAGAAATGCTCCAATTGAGCTAATTAGCTTATTGTGAGAATATTACAAACGTCTGACAAAACTGAAAAATGTAAATTTCCAATTTCAACCAAACATGCTAGAAATGCTCCAATTGAGCTAATTAGCTTATTGTGAGAATATTGCAATTGTCTGACAAAAGTGAAAAATGTAAATTTCCAATTTCAACCAAACATGCTAGAAATGCTTCAGTTGAGCTAATTCGCTTATTGTGAGAATATTAAAAACGTCTGACAAAACTGAAAAATGTAATTTTCCAATTTCAACCAAACATGCTAGAAATGCTCCAATCGAGCTAATTAGCTTATTGTGAGAATATTACAAACGTCTGACAACACTGAAAAATGTAAACTTCCAATTTCAACCAAACATGCTAGAAATGCTCCAATTGAGCTAATTAGCTTATTGTGAGAATATTACAAACGTCTGAAAAAACTGAAAAATGTAAATTTTCAATTTCAACCAAACATGCTAGAAATGCTCATATTGAGCTAATTAGCTTATTGTGAGAATATTACAAACGTCTGACAACACTGAAGAATGTAAATTTCCAATTTCAACCAAACATGCTAGAAATGCTCCAATTGAGCTAATTAGCTTATTGTGAAAATATTACAAACGTCTGACAAACATGATAAATGTAAATTTCCAATTTCAACCAAACATGCTAGAAATGCTCTAATTGAGCTAATTAGCTTATTGTGAGAATATTACAAACGTCTGACAAAACTGAAAAATGTAAATTTCCAATTTCAACCAAACATGCTAGAAATGCTCCAATTGAGCTAATTAGCTTATTGTGAGAATATTACAAACGTCTGACAACACTGAAAAATTCAAATTTCCAATTTCAACCAAACATGCTAGAAATGCTCCAATTGAGCTAATTAGCTTATTGTGAGAATATTGCAATTGTCTGACAAAAGTGAAAAATGTAAACTTCCAATTTCAACCAAACATGCTAGAAATGTTCCAATTGAGCTAATTAGCTTATTGTGAGAATATTACAAACGTCTGACAAAAGTGAAAAATGTAAATTTCCAATTTCAACCAAACATGCTAGAAATGCTCCAATTGAGCTAATTAGCTTATTGTGAGAATATTACAAACGTCTGACAAACATGATAAATATAAATTTCCAATTTCAACCAAACATGCTAGAAATGCTCTAATTGAGCTAATTAGCTTATTGTGAGAATATTACAAACGTCTGACAAAACTGAAAAATGTAAATTTCCAATTTCAACCAAACATGCTAGAAATGCTCCAATTGAGCTAATTAGCTTATTGTGAGAATATTGCAATTGTCTGACAAAAGTGAAAAATGTAAATTTCCAATTTCAACCAAACATGCTAGAAATGCTTCAATTGAGCTAATTAGCTTATTGTGAGAATATTAAAAACGTCTGACAAAACTGAAAAATGTAATTTTCCAATTTCAACCAAACATGCTAGAAATGCTCCAATTGAGCTAATTAGCTTATTGTGAGAATATTACAAACGTCTGACAACACTGAAAAATGTAAATTTCCAATTTCAACCAAACATGCTAGAAATGCTCCAATTGAGCTAATTAGCTTATTGTGAGAATATTGCAATTGTCTGACAAAAGTGAAAAATGTAAATTTCCAATTTCAACCAAACATGCTAGAAATGCTCCAATTGAGCTAATTAGCTTATTGTGAGAATATTACAAACGTCTGAAAAAACTGAAAAATGTAAATTTTCAATTTCAACCAAACATGCTAGAAATGCTCTAATTGAGCTAATTAGCTTATTGTGAGAATATTACAAACGTCTGACAAAACTGAAAGATGTAAATTTCCAATTTCAACCAAACATGCTAGAAATGCTCAAATTGCGCAAATAAGCCTACTGTAGGAACTTTACAAACGTCTGACAAAACTGAAAAATGTAAATTTCCAATTTCAACCAAACATGCTAGAAATGCTCCAATTGAGCTAATTAGCTTATTGTGAGAATATTACAAACGTCTGACAAAAGTGAAAAATGTAAATTTCCAATTTCAACCAAACATGCTAGAAATGCTCAAATTGCGCAAATAAGCCTACTGTAGGAATTTTACAAACGTCTGACAAAACTGAAAAATGTAAATTTCCAATTTCAACCAAACATGCTAGAAATGCTCCAATTGAGCTAATTAGCTTATTGTGAGAATATTAAAAACGTCTGACAAAACTGAAAAATGTAATTTTCCAATTTCAACCAAACATGCTAGAAATGCTCCAATTGAGCTAATTAGCTTATTGTGAGAATATTACAAACGTCTGACAAAACTGAAAAATGTAAATTTCCAATTTCAACCAAACATGCTAGAAATGCTCCAATTGAGCTAATTAGCTTATTGTGAGAATATTGCAATTGTCTGACAAAAGTGAAAAATGTAAATTTCCAATTTCAACCAAACATGCTAGAAATGCTCCCATTGAGCTAATTAGCTTATTGTGAGAATATTACAAACGTCTGACAAAAGTGAAAAATGTAAATTTCTAATTTCAACCAAACATGCTAGAAATGCTCCAATTGAGCTAATTAGCTTATTGTGAAAATATTACAAACGTCTGACAAAACTGAAAAATGTAAATTTTCAATTTCAACCAAACATGCTAGAAATGCTCCAATTGAGCTAATTAGCTTATTGTGAGAATATTACAAACGTCTGACAACACTGAAAATGTAAATTTCCAATTTCAACCAAACATGCTAGAAATGCTCTAATTGAGCTAATTAGCTTATTGTGAGAATATTACAAACGTCTGACAAAACTGAAAGATGTAAATTTCCAATTTCAACCAAACATGCTAGAAATGCTCCAATTGAGCTAATTAGCTTATTGTGAGAATATTACAAACGTCTGACAACACTGAAAAATTCAAATTTCCAATTTCAACCAAACATGCTAGAAATTCTCCAATTGAGCTAATTAGCTTATTGTGAGAATATTGCAATTGTCTGACAAAAGTGAAAAATGTAAATTTCCAATTTCAACCAAACATGTTAGAATTGCTCCAATTGAGCTAATTAGCTTATTGTGAGAATATTACAAACGTCTGACAAACATGATAAATATAAATTTCCAATTTCAACCAAACATGCTAGAAATGCTCTAATTGAGCTAATTAGCTTATTGTGAGAATATTACAAACGTCTGACGAAACTGAAAAATGTAAATTTCCAATTTCAACCAAACATGCTAGAAATGCTCAAATTGCGCAAATAAGCCTACTGTAGGAATTTTACAAACGTCTGACAAACATGATAAATATAAATTTCCAATTTCAACCAAACATGCTAGAAATGCTCTAATTGAGCTAATTAGCTTATTGTGAGAATATTGCAATTGTCTGACAAAAGTGAAAAATTTAAATTTCCAATTTCAACCAAACATGCTAGAAATGCTCCAATTGAGCTAATTAGCTTATTGTGAGAATATTACAAACGTCTGACAAAACTGAAAAATGTAAATTTCCAATTTCAACCAAACATGCTAGAAATGCTCCAATTGAGCTAATTAGCTTATTGTGAGAATATTGCAATTGTCTGACAAAAGTGAAAAATGTAAATTTCCAATTTCAACCAAACATGCTAGAAATGCTCCAATTGAGCTAATTAGCTTATTGTGAGAATATTACAAACGTCTGACAAAACTGAAAAATGTAATTTTCAAATTTCAACCAAACATGTTAGAAATGCTCCAATTGAGCTAATTAGCTTATTGTGAGAATATTACAAACGTCTGACAAAACTGAAAAATGTAAATTTCCAATTTCAACCAAACATGCTAGAAATGCTCCAATTGAGCTAATTAGCTTATTGTGAGAATATTGCAATTGTCTGACAAAAGTGAAAAATAAAAATTTCCAATTTCAACCAAACATGCTAGAAATGCTCTAATTGAGCTAATTAGCTTATTGTGAGAATATTACAAACGTCTGACGAAACTGAAAAATGTAAATTTCCAATTTCAACCAAACATGCTAGAAATGCTCAAATTGCGCAAATAAGCCTACTGTAGGAATTTTACAAACGTCTGACAAAACTGAAAAATGTAAATTTCCAATTTCAACCAAACATGCTAGAAATGCTCAAATTGCGCAAATAAACCTACTGTAGGAATTTTACAAACGTCTGACAAAACTGAAAAATGTAAATTTCCAATTTCAACCAAACATGCTAGAAATGCTCTAATTGAGCTAATTAGCTTATTGTGAGAATATTACAAACGTCTGACAAAACTGAAAGATGTAAATTTCCAATTTCAACCAAACATGCTAGAAATGCTCCAATTGAGCTAATTAGCTTATTGTGAGAATATTACAAACGTCTGACAACACTGAAAAATTCAAATTTCCAATTTCAACCAAACATGCTAGAAATGCTCCAATTGAGCTAATTAGCTTATTGTGAGAATATTACAAACGTCTGACAAAACTGAAAAATGTAAATTTCCAATTTCAACCAAACATGCTAGAAATGCTCCAATTGAGCTAATTAGCTTATTGTGAGAATATTACAAACGTCTGACAACACTGAAAAATGTAAATTTCCAATTTCAACCAAACATGCTAGAAATGCTCCAATTGAGCTAATTAGCTTATTGTGAAAATATTACAAACGTCTGACAAACATGATAAATGTAAATTTCCAATTTCAACCAAACATGCTAGAAATGCTCTAATTGAGCTAATTAGCTTATTGTGAGAATATTACAAACGTCTGACAAAACTGAAAAATGTAAATTTCCAATTTCAACCAAACATGCTAGAAATGCTCAAATTGAGCTAATTAGCTTATTGTGAGAATATTGCAATTGTCTGACAAAAGTGAAAAATGTAAATTTCCAATTTCAACCAAACATGCTAGAAATGCTCCAATTGAGCTAATTAGCTTATTGTGAGAATATTACAAACGTCTGACAAAAGTGAAAAATGTAAATTTCCAATTTCAACCAAACATGCTAGAAATGCTCCAATTGAGCTAATTAGCTTATTGTGAGAATATTACAAACGTCTGACAAAAGTGAAAAATGTAAATTTCCAATTTCAACCAAACATGCTAGAAATGCTCCAATTGAGCTAATTAGCTTATTGTGAGAATATTACAAACGTCTGACAAACATGATAAATATAAATTTCCAATTTCAACCAAACATGCTAGAAATGCTCTAATTGAGCTAATTAGCTTATTGTGAAAATATTACAAACGTCTGACAAACATGATAAATATAAATTTCCAATTTCAACCAAACATGCTAGAAATGCTCTAATTGAGCTAATTAGCTTATTGTGAGAATATTACAAACGTCTGACAAAACTGAAAAATGTAAATTTCCAATTTCAACCAAACATGCTAGAAATGCTCAAATTGCGCAAATAAACCTACTGTAGGAATTTTACAAACGTCTGACAAAACTGAAAAATGTAAGTTTCCAATTTCAACCAAACATGCTAGAAATGCTCCAATTGAGCTAATTAGCTTATTGTGAGAATATTACAAACGTCTGACAAAACTGAAAAATGTAAATTTCCAATTTCAACCAAACATGCTAGAAATGCTCCAATTGAGCTAATTAGCTTATTGTGAGAATATTGCAATTGTCTGACAAAAGTGAAAAATGTAAATTTCCAATTTCAACCAAACATGCTAGAAATGCTTCAGTTGAGCTAATTCGCTTATTGTGAGAATATTAAAAACGTCTGACAAAACTGAAAAATGTAATTTTCCAATTTCAACCAAACATGCTAGAAATGCTCCAATCGAGCTAATTAGCTTATTGTGAGAATATTACAAACGTCTGACAACACTGAAAAATGTAAACTTCCAATTTCAACCAAACATGCTAGAAATGCTCCAATTGAGCTAATTAGCTTATTGTGAGAATATTACAAACGTCTGAAAAAACTGAAAAATGTAAATTTTCAATTTCAACCAAACATGCTAGAAATGCTCATATTGAGCTAATTAGCTTATTGTGAGAATATTACAAACGTCTGACAACACTGAAGAATGTAAATTTCCAATTTCAACCAAACATGCTAGAAATGCTCCAATTGAGCTAATTAGCTTATTGTGAAAATATTACAAACGTCTGACAAACATGATAAATGTAAATTTCCAATTTCAACCAAACATGCTAGAAATGCTCTAATTGAGCTAATTAGCTTATTGTGAGAATATTACAAACGTCTGACAAAACTGAAAAATGTAAATTTCCAATTTCAACCAAACATGCTAGAAATGCTCCAATTGAGCTAATTAGCTTATTGTGAGAATATTACAAACGTCTGACAACACTGAAAAATTCAAATTTCCAATTTCAACCAAACATGCTAGAAATGCTCCAATTGAGCTAATTAGCTTATTGTGAGAATATTGCAATTGTCTGACAAAAGTGAAAAATGTAAACTTCCAATTTCAACCAAACATGCTAGAAATGTTCCAATTGAGCTAATTAGCTTATTGTGAGAATATTACAAACGTCTGACAAAAGTGAAAAATGTAAATTTCCAATTTCAACCAAACATGCTAGAAATGCTCCAATTGAGCTAATTAGCTTATTGTGAGAATATTACAAACGTCTGACAAACATGATAAATATAAATTTCCAATTTCAACCAAACATGCTAGAAATGCTCTAATTGAGCTAATTAGCTTATTGTGAGAATATTACAAACGTCTGACAAAACTGAAAAATGTAAATTTCCAATTTCAACCAAACATGCTAGAAATGCTCCAATTGAGCTAATTAGCTTATTGTGAGAATATTGCAATTGTCTGACAAAAGTGAAAAATGTAAATTTCCAATTTCAACCAAACATGCTAGAAATGCTTCAATTGAGCTAATTAGCTTATTGTGAGAATATTAAAAACGTCTGACAAAACTGAAAAATGTAATTTTCCAATTTCAACCAAACATGCTAGAAATGCTCCAATTGAGCTAATTAGCTTATTGTGAGAATATTACAAACGTCTGACAACACTGAAAAATGTAAATTTCCAATTTCAACCAAACATGCTAGAAATGCTCCAATTGAGCTAATTAGCTTATTGTGAGAATATTGCAATTGTCTGACAAAAGTGAAAAATGTAAATTTCCAATTTCAACCAAACATGCTAGAAATGCTCCAATTGAGCTAATTAGCTTATTGTGAGAATATTACAAACGTCTGAAAAAACTGAAAAATGTAAATTTTCAATTTCAACCAAACATGCTAGAAATGCTCTAATTGAGCTAATTAGCTTATTGTGAGAATATTACAAACGTCTGACAAAACTGAAAGATGTAAATTTCCAATTTCAACCAAACATGCTAGAAATGCTCAAATTGCGCAAATAAGCCTACTGTAGGAACTTTACAAACGTCTGACAAAACTGAAAAATGTAAATTTCCAATTTCAACCAAACATGCTAGAAATGCTCCAATTGAGCTAATTAGCTTATTGTGAGAATATTACAAACGTCTGACAAAACTGAAAAATGTAAATTTCCAATTTCAACCAAACATGCTAGAAATGCTCCAATTGAGCTAACTAGCTTATTGTGAAAATATTACAAACGTCTGACAAACATGATAAATGTAAATTTCCAAATTCAACCAAACATGCTAGAAATGCTCTAATTGAGCTAATCAGCTTATTGTGAGAATATTAAAAACGTCTGACAAAACTGAAAAATGTAAATTTCCAATTTCAACCAAACATGTTAGAAATGCTCCAATTGAGCTAATTAGCTTATTGTGAGAATATTACAAACGTCTGACAAAAGTGAAAAATGTAAATTTCCAATTTCAACCAAACATGCTAGAAATGCTCCAATTGAGCTAATTAGCTTATTGTGAGAATATTACAAACGTCTGACAAAAGTGAAAAATGTAAATTTCCAATTTCAACCAAACATGCTAGAAATGCTCCAATTGAGCTAATTAGCTTATTGTGAGAATATTACAAACGTCTGACAAACATGATAAATATAAATTTCCAATTTCAACCAAACATGCTAGAAATGCTCCAATTGAGCTAATTAGCTTATTGTGAGAATATTACAAACGTCTGACAAAACTGAAAAATGTAAATTTCCAATTTCAACCAAACATGCTAGAAATGCTCAAATTGCGCAAATAAGCCTACCGTAGGAATTTTACAAACGTCTGACGAAACTGAAAAATGTAAATTTCCAATTTCAACCAAACATGCTAGAAATGCTCCAATTGAGCTAATTAGCTTATTGTGAGAATATTACAAACGTCTGACAAAACTGAAAAATGTAAATTTCCAATTTCAACCAAACATGCTAGAAATGCTCCAATTGAGCTAATTAGCTTATTGTGAGAATATTACAAACGTCTGACAAAAGTGAAAAATGTAAATTTCCAATTTCAACCAAACATGCTAGAAATGCTCCAATTGAGCTAATTAGCTTATTGTGAGAATATTACAAACGTCTGACAAAACTGAAAAATGTAAATTTCCAATTTCAACCAAACATGCTAGAAATGCTCAAATTGAGCTAATTAGCTTATTGTGAGAATATTGCAATTGTCTGACAAAAGTGAAAAATGTAAATTTCCAATTTCAACCAAACATGCTAGAAATGCTCCAATTGAGCTAATTAGCTTATTGTGAGAATATTACAAACGTCTGACAAAAGTGAAAAATGTAAATTTCCAATTTCAACCAAACATGCTAGAAATGCTCCAATTGAGCTAATTAGCTTATTGTGAGAATATTACAAACGTCTGACAAAAGTGAAAAATGTAAATTTCCAATTTCAACCAAACATGCTAGAAATGCTCCAATTGAGCTAATTAGCTTATTGTGAGAATATTACAAACGTCTGACAAACATGATAAATATAAATTTCCAATTTCAACCAAACATGCTAGAAATGCTCTAATTGAGCTAATTAGCTTATTGTGAAAATATTACAAACATCTGACAAACATGATAAATATAAATTTCCAATTTCAACCAAACATGCTAGAAATGCTCTAATTGAGCTAATTAGCTTATTGTGAGAATATTACAAACGTCTGACAAAACTGAAAAATGTAAATTTCCAATTTCAACCAAACATGCTTGAAATGCTCAAATTGCGCAAATAAACCTACTGTAGGAATTTTACAAACGTCTGACAAAACTGAAAAATGTAAGTTTCCAATTTCAACCAAACATGCTAGAAATGCTCCAATTGAGCTAATTAGCTTATTGTGAGAATATTACAAACGTCTGACAAAACTGAAAAATGTAAATTTCCAATTTCAACCAAACATGCTAGAAATGCTCCAATTGAGCTAATTAGCTTATTGTGAGAATATTGCAATTGTCTGACAAAAGTGAAAAATGTAAATTTCCAATTTCAACCAAACATGCTAGAAATGCTTCAGTTGAGCTAATTCGCTTATTGTGAGAATATTAAAAACGTCTGACAAAACTGAAAAATGTAGTTTTCCAATTTCAACCAAACATGCTAGAAATGCTCCAATCGAGCTAATTAGCTTATTGTGAGAATATTACAAACGTCTGACAACACTGAAAAATGTAAATTTCCAATTTCAACCAAACATGCTAGAAATGCTCCAATTGAGCTAATTAGCTTATTGTGAGAATATTACAAACGTCTGAAAAAACTGAAAAATGTAAATTTTCAATTTCAACCAAACATGCTAGAAATGCTCAAATTGAGCTAATTAGCTTATTGTGAGAATATTACAAACGTCTGACAACACTGAAGAATGTAAATTTCCAATTTCAACCAAACATGCTAGAAATGCTCCAATTGAGCTAATTAGCTTATTGTGAAAATATTACAAACGTCTGACAAACATGATAAATGTAAATTTCCAATTTCAACCAAACATGCTAGAAATGCTCTAATTGAGCTAATTAGCTTATTGTGAGAATATTACAAACGTCTGACAAAACTGAAAAATGTAAATTTCCAATTTCAACCAAACATGCTAGAAATGCTCCAATTGAGCTAATTAGCTTATTGTGAGAATATTACAAACGTCTGACAACACTGAAAAATTCAAATTTCCAATTTCAACCAAACATGCTAGAAATGCTCCAATTGAGCTAATTAGCTTATTGTGAGAATATTGCAATTGTCTGACAAAAGTGAAAAATGTAAACTTCCAATTTCAACCAAACATGCTAGAAATGTTCCAATTGAGCTAATTAGCTTATTGTGAGAATATTACAAACGTCTGACAAAAGTGAAAAATGTAAATTTCCAATTTCAACCAAACATGCTAGAAATGCTCCAATTGAGCTAATTAGCTTATTGTGAGAATATTACAAACGTCTGACAAACATGATAAATATAAATTTCCAATTTCAACCAAACATGCTAGAAATGCTCTAATTGAGCTAATTAGCTTATTGTGAGAATATTACAAACGTCTGACAAAACTGAAAAATGTAAATTTCCAATTTCAACCAAACATGCTAGAAATGCTCCAATTGAGCTAATTAGCTTATTGTGAGAATATTGCAATTGTCTGACAAAAGTGAAAAATGTAAATTTCCAATTTCAACCAAACATGCTAGAAATGCTTCAATTGAGCTAATTAGCTTATTGTGAGAATATTAAAAACGTCTGACAAAACTGAAAAATGTAATTTTCCAATTTCAACCAAACATGCTAGAAATGCTCCAATTGAGCTAATTAGCTTATTGTGAGAATATTACAAACGTCTGACAACACTGAAAAATGTAAATTTCCAATTTCAACCAAACATGCTAGAAATGCTCCAATTGAGCTAATTAGCTTATTGTGAGAATATTGCAATTGTCTGACAAAAGTGAAAAATGTAAATTTCCAATTTCAACCAAACATGCTAGAAATGCTCCAATTGAGCTAATTAGCTTATTGTGAGAATATTACAAACGTCTGAAAAAACTGAAAAATGTAAATTTTCAATTTCAACCAAACATGCTAGAAATGCTCTAATTGAGCTAATTAGCTTATTGTGAGAATATTACAAACGTCTGACAAAACTGAAAGATGTAAATTTCCAATTTCAACCAAACATGCTAGAAATGCTCAAATTGCGCAAATAAGCCTACTGTAGGAACTTTACAAACGTCTGACAAAACTGAAAAATGTAAATTTCCAATTTCAACCAAACATGCTAGAAATGCTCCAATTGAGCTAATTAGCTTATTGTGAGAATATTACAAACGTCTGACAAAACTGAAAAATGTAAATTTCCAATTTCAACCAAACATGCTAGAAATGCTCCAATTGAGCTAACTAGCTTATTGTGAAAATATTACAAACGTCTGACAAACATGATAAATGTAAATTTCCAAATTCAACCAAACATGCTAGAAATGCTCTAATTGAGCTAATCAGCTTATTGTGAGAATATTAAAAACGTCTGACAAAACTGAAAAATGTAAATTTCCAATTTCAACCAAACATGTTAGAAATGCTCCAATTGAGCTAATTAGCTTATTGTGAGAATATTACAAACGTCTGACAAAAGTGAAAAATGTAAATTTCCAATTTCAACCAAACATGCTAGAAATGCTCCAATTGAGCTAATTAGCTTATTGTGAGAATATTACAAACGTCTGACAAAAGTGAAAAATGTAAATTTCCAATTTCAACCAAACATGCTAGAAATGCTCCAATTGAGCTAATTAGCTTATTGTGAGAATATTACAAACGTCTGACAAACATGATAAATATAAATTTCCAATTTCAACCAAACATGCTAGAAATGCTCCAATTGAGCTAATTAGCTTATTGTGAGAATATTACAAACGTCTGACAAAACTGAAAAATGTAAATTTCCAATTTCAACCAAACATGCTAGAAATGCTCAAATTGCGCAAATAAGCCTACCGTAGGAATTTTACAAACGTCTGACGAAACTGAAAAATGTAAATTTCCAATTTCAACCAAACATGCTAGAAATGCTCCAATTGAGCTAATTAGCTTATTGTGAGAATATTACAAACGTCTGACAAAACTGAAAAATGTAAATTTCCAATTTCAACCAAACATGCTAGAAATGCTCCAATTGAGCTAATTAGCTTATTGTGAGAATATTACAAACGTCTGACAAAAGTGAAAAATGTAAATTTCCAATTTCAACCAAACATGCTAGAAATGCTCCAATTGAGCTAATTAGCTTATTGTGAGAATATTACAAACGTCTGACAAAACTGAAAAATGTAAATTTCCAATTTCAACCAAACATGCTAGAAATGCTCAAATTGAGCTAATTAGCTTATTGTGAGAATATTGCAATTGTCTGACAAAAGTGAAAAATGTAAATTTCCAATTTCAACCAAACATGCTAGAAATGCTCCAATTGAGCTAATTAGCTTATTGTGAGAATATTACAAACGTCTGACAAAAGTGAAAAATGTAAATTTCCAATTTCAACCAAACATGCTAGAAATGCTCCAATTGAGCTAATTAGCTTATTGTGAGAATATTACAAACGTCTGACAAAAGTGAAAAATGTAAATTTCCAATTTCAACCAAACATGCTAGAAATGCTCCAATTGAGCTAATTAGCTTATTGTGAGAATATTACAAACGTCTGACAAACATGATAAATATAAATTTCCAATTTCAACCAAACATGCTAGAAATGCTCTAATTGAGCTAATTAGCTTATTGTGAAAATATTACAAACATCTGACAAACATGATAAATATAAATTTCCAATTTCAACCAAACATGCTAGAAATGCTCTAATTGAGCTAATTAGCTTATTGTGAGAATATTACAAACGTCTGACAAAACTGAAAAATGTAAATTTCCAATTTCAACCAAACATGCTTGAAATGCTCAAATTGCGCAAATAAACCTACTGTAGGAATTTTACAAACGTCTGACAAAACTGAAAAATGTAAGTTTCCAATTTCAACCAAACATGCTAGAAATGCTCCAATTGAGCTAATTAGCTTATTGTGAGAATATTACAAACGTCTGACAAAACTGAAAAATGTAAATTTCCAATTTCAACCAAACATGCTAGAAATGCTCCAATTGAGCTAATTAGCTTATTGTGAGAATATTGCAATTGTCTGACAAAAGTGAAAAATGTAAATTTCCAATTTCAACCAAACATGCTAGAAATGCTTCAGTTGAGCTAATTCGCTTATTGTGAGAATATTAAAAACGTCTGACAAAACTGAAAAATGTAGTTTTCCAATTTCAACCAAACATGCTAGAAATGCTCCAATCGAGCTAATTAGCTTATTGTGAGAATATTACAAACGTCTGACAACACTGAAAAATGTAAATTTCCAATTTCAACCAAACATGCTAGAAATGCTCCAATTGAGCTAATTAGCTTATTGTGAGAATATTACAAACGTCTGAAAAAACTGAAAAATGTAAATTTTCAATTTCAACCAAACATGCTAGAAATGCTCAAATTGAGCTAATTAGCTTATTGTGAGAATATTACAAACGTCTGACAACACTGAAGAATGTAAATTTCCAATTTCAACCAAACATGCTAGAAATGCTCCAATTGAGCTAATTAGCTTATTGTGAAAATATTACAAACGTCTGACAAACATGATAAATGTAAATTTCCAATTTCAACCAAACATGCTAGAAATGCTCTAATTGAGCTAATTAGCTTATTGTGAGAATATTACAAACGTCTGACAAAACTGAAAAATGTAAATTTCCAATTTCAACCAAACATGCTAGAAATGCTCCAATTGAGCTAATTAGCTTATTGTGAGAATATTACAAACGTCTGACAACACTGAAAAATTCAAATTTCCAATTTCAACCAAACATGCTAGAAATGCTCCAATTGAGCTAATTAGCTTATTGTGAGAATATTGCAATTGTCTGACAAAAGTGAAAAATGTAAACTTCCAATTTCAACCAAACATGCTAGAAATGTTCCAATTGAGCTAATTAGCTTATTGTGAGAATATTACAAACGTCTGACAAAAGTGAAAAATGTAAATTTCCAATTTCAACCAAACATGCTAGAAATGCTCCAATTGAGCTAATTAGCTTATTGTGAGAATATTACAAACGTCTGACAAACATGATAAATATAAATTTCCAATTTCAACCAAACATGCTAGAAATGCTCTAATTGAGCTAATTAGCTTATTGTGAGAATATTACAAACGTCTGACAAAACTGAAAAATGTAAATTTCCAATTTCAACCAAACATGCTAGAAATGCTCCAATTGAGCTAATTAGCTTATTGTGAGAATATTGCAATTGTCTGACAAAAGTGAAAAATGTAAATTTCCAATTTCAACCAAACATGCTAGAAATGCTTCAATTGAGCTAATTAGCTTATTGTGAGAATATTAAAAACGTCTGACAACACTGAAAAATGTAATTTTCCAATTTCAACCAAACATGCTAGAAATGCTCCAATTGAGCTAATTAGCTTATTGTGAGAATATTACAAACGTCTGACAACACTGAAAAATGTAAATTTCCAATTTCAACCAAACATGCTAGAAATGCTCCAATTGAGCTAATTAGCTTATTGTGAGAATATTGCAATTGTCTGACAAAAGTGAAAAATGTAAATTTCCAATTTCAACCAAACATGCTAGAAATGCTCCAATTGAGCTAATTAGCTTATTGTGAGAATATTACAAACGTCTGAAAAAACTGAAAAATGTAAATTTTCAATTTCAACCAAACATGCTAGAAATGCTCTAATTGAGCTAATTAGCTTATTGTGAGAATATTACAAACGTCTGACAAAACTGAAAAATGTAAATTTCCAATTTCAACCAAACATGCTAGAAATGCTCAAATTGCGCAACTAAGCCTACTGTAGGAATTTTACAAACGTCTGACAAAACTGAAAAATGTAAATTTCCAATTTCAACCAAACATGCTAGAAATGCTCCAATTGAGCTAATTAGCTTATTGTGAGAATATTACAAACGTCTGACAAAACTGAAAAATGTAAATTTCCAATTTCAACCAAACATGTTAGAAATGCTCCAATTGAGCTAACTAGCTTATTGTGAAAATATTACAAACGTCTGACAAACATGATAAATGTAAATTTCCAAATTCAACCAAACATGCTAGAAATGCTCCAATTGAGCTAATCAGCTTATTGTGAGAATATTAAAAACGTCTGACAAAACTGAAAAATGTAAATTTCCAATTTCAACCAAACATGTTAGAAATGCTCCAATTGAGCTAATTAGCTTATTGTGAGAATATTACAAACGTCTGACAAAAGTGAAAAATGTAAATTTCCAATTTCAACCAAACATGCTAGAAATGCTCCAATTGAGCTAATTAGCTTATTGTGAGAATATTACAAACGTCTGACAAAAGTGAAAAATGTAAATTTCCAATTTCAACCAAACATGCTAGAAATGCTCCAATTGAGCTAATTAGCTTATTGTGAGAATATTACAAACGTCTGACAAACATGATAAATATAAATTTCCAATTTCAACCAAACATGCTAGAAATGCTCCAATTGAGCTAATTAGCTTATTGTGAGAATATTACAAACGTCTGACAAAACTGAAAAATGTAAATTTCCAATTTCAACCAAACATGCTAGAAATGCTGAAATTGCGCAAATAAGCCTACTGTAGGAATTTTACAAACGTCTGACAAAACTGAAAAATGTAAATTTCCAATTTCAACCAAACATGCTAGAAATGCTCCAATTGAGCTAATTAGCTTATTGTGAGAATATTACAAACGTCTGACAAAACTGAAAAATGTAAATTTCCAATTTTAACCAAACATGCTAGAAATGCTCCAATTGAGCTAATTAGCTTATTGTGAGAATATTACAAACGTCTGACAAAAGTGAAAAATGTAAATTTCCAATTTCAACCAAACATGCTAGAAATGCTCCAATTGAGCTAATTAGCTTATTGTGAAAATATTACAAACGTCTGACAAAACTGAAAAATGTAAATTTTCAATTTCAACCAAACATGCTAGAAATGCTCCAATTGAGCTAATTAGCTTATTGTGAGAATATTACAAACGTCTGACAACACTGAAAATGTAAATTTCCAATTTCAACCAAACATGCTAGAAATGCTCCAATTGAGCTAATTAGCTTATTGTGAAAATATTACAAACGTCTGACAAACATGATAAATGTAAATTTCCAATTTCAACCAAACATGCTAGAAATGCTCTAATTGAGCTAATTAGCTTATTGTGAGAATATTACAAACGTCTGACAAAACTGAAAGATGTAAATTTCCAATTTCAACCAAACATGCTAGAAATGCTCCAATTGAGCTAGTTAGCTTATTGTGAGAATATTACAAACGTCTGACAAAAGTGAAAAATGTAAATTTCTAATTTCAACCAAACATGCTAGAAATGCTCCAATTGAGCTAATTAGCTTATTGTGAGAATATTACAAACGTCTGACAAACATGATAAATATAAATTTCCAATTTCAACCAAACATGCTAGAAATGCTCTAATTGAGCTAATTAGCTTATTGTGAGAATATTACAAACGTCTGACGAAACTGAAAAATGTAAATTTCCAATTTCAACCAAACATGCTAGAAATGCTCAAATTGCGCAAATAAGCCTACTGTAGGAATTTTACAAACGTCTGACAAAACTGAAAAATGTAAATTTCCAATTTCAACCAAACATGCTAGAAATGCTCCAATTGAGCTAATTAGCTTATTGTGAGAATATTACAAACGTCTGACAAAACTGAAAAATGTAAATTTCCAATTTCAACCAAACATGCTAGAAATGCTCCAATTGAGCTAATTAGCTTATTGTGAGAATATTGCAATTGTCTGACAAAAGTGAAAAATGTAAATTTCCAATTTCAACCAAACAAGCTAGAAATGCTCCAATTGAGCTAATTAGCTTATTGTGAGAATATTACAAACGTCTGACAAAACTGAAAAATGTAATTTTCAAATTTCAACCAAACATGTTAGAAATGCTCCAATTGAGCTAATTAGCTTATTGTGAGAATATTACAAACGTCTGACAAAACTGAAAAATGTAAATTTCCAATTTCAACCAAACATGCTAGAAATGCTCCAATTGAGCTAATTAGCTTATTGTGAGAATATTGCAATTGTCTGACAAAAGTGAAAAATGTAAATTTCCAATTTCAACCAAACATGCTAGAAATGCTCCAATTGAGCTAATTAGCTTATTGTGAGAATATTACAAACGTCTGACAAAAGTGAAAAATGTAAATTTCCAATTTCAACCAAACATGCTAGAAATGCTCCAATTGAGCTAATTAGCTTATTGTGAGAATATTACAAACGTCTGACAACACTGAAAAATGTAAATTTCCAATTTCAACCAAACATGCTAGAAATGCTCCACTTGAGCTAATTAGCTTATTGTGAAAATATTACAAACGTCTGACAAACATGATAAATGTAAATTTCCAATTTCAACCAAACATGCTAGAAATGCTCTAATTGAGCTAATTAGCTTATTGTGAGAATATTACAAACGTCTGACAAAAGTGAAAAATGTAAATTTCTAATTTCAACCAAACATGCTAGAAATGCTCCAATTGAGCTAATTAGCTTATTGTGAGAATATTACAAACGTCTGACAACACTGAAAAATGTAAATTTCCAATTTCAACCAAACATGCTAGAAATGCTCAAATTGAGCTAATTAGCTTATTGTGAGAATATTGCAATTGTCTGACAAAAGTGAAAAATGTAAATTTCCAATTTCAACCAAACATGCTAGAAATGCTCCAATTGAGCTAATTAGCTTATTGTGAGAATATTACAAACGTCTGACAAAAGTGAAAAATGTAAATTTCCAATTTCAACCAAACATGCTAGAAATGCTCCAATTGAGCTAATTAGCTTATTGTGAGAATATTACAAACGTCTGACAAACATGATAAATATAAATTTCCAATTTCAACCAAACATGCTAGAAATGCTCTAATTGAGCTAATTAGCTTATTGTGAAAATATTACAAACGTCTGACAAACATGATAAATATAAATTTCCAATTTCAACCAAACATGCTAGAAATGCTCTAATTGAGCTAATTAGCTTATTGTGAGAATATTACAAACGTCTGACAAAACTGAAAAATGTAAATTTCCAATTTCAACCAAACATGCTAGAAATGCTCAAATTGCGCAAATAAACCTACTGTAGGAATTTTACAAACGTCTGACAAAACTGAAAAATGTAAGTTTCCAATTTCAACCAAACATGCTAGAAATGCTCCAATTGAGCTAATTAGCTTATTGTGAGAATATTACAAACGTCTGACAAAACTGAAAAATGTAAATTTCCAATTTCAACCAAACATGCTAGAAATGCTCCAATTGAGCTAATTAGCTTATTGTGAGAATATTGCAATTGTCTGACAAAAGTGAAAAATGTAAATTTCCAATTTCAACCAAACATGCTAGAAATGCTTCAGTTGAGCTAATTCGCTTATTGTGAGAATATTAAAAACGTCTGACAAAACTGAAAAATGTAATTTTCCAATTTCAACCAAACATGCTAGAAATGCTCCAATCGAGCTAATTAGCTTATTGTGAGAAAATTACAAACGTCTGACAACACTGAAAAATGTAAACTTCCAATTTCAACCAAACATGCTAGAAATGCTCCAATTGAGCTAATTAGCTTATTGTGAGAATATTACAAACGTCTGAAAAAACTGAAAAATGTAAATTTTCAATTTCAACCAAACATGCTAGAAATGCTCAAATTGAGCTAATTAGCTTATTGTGAGAATATTACAAACGTCTGACAACACTGAAGAATGTAAATTTCCAATTTCAACCAAACATGCTAGAAATGCTCCAATTGAGCTAATTAGCTTATTGTGAGAATATTACAAACGTCTGACAAAAGTGAAAAATGTAAATTTCCAATTTCAACCAAACATGCTAGAAATGCTCCAATTGAGCTAATTAGCTTATTGTGAGAATATTACAAACGTCTGACAAACATGATAAATATAAATTTCCAATTTCAACCAAACATGCTAGAAATGCTCCAATTGAGCTAATTAGCTTATTGTGAGAATATTACAAACGTCTGACAAAACTGAAAAATGTAAATTTCCAATTTCAACCAAACATGCTAGAAATGCTCAAATTGCGCAAATAAGCCTACTGTAGGAAGTTTACAAACGTCTGACAAAACTGAAAAATGTAAATTTCCAATTTCAACCAAACATGCTAGAAATGCTCCAATTGAGCTAATTAGCTTATTGTGAGAATATTACAAACGTCTGACAAAACTGAAAAATGTAAATTTCCAATTTCAACCAAACATGCTAGAAATGCTCCAATTGAGCTAATTAGCTTATTGTGAGAATATTACAAACGTCTGACAAAAGTGAAAAATGTAAATTTCCAATTTCAACCAAACATGCTAGAAATGCTCCAATTGAGCTAATTAGCTTATTGTGAAAATATTACAAACGTCTGACAAAACTGAAAAATGTAAATTTTCAATTTCAACCAAACATGCTAGAAATGCTCCAATTGAGCTAATTAGCTTATTGTGAGAATATTACAAACGTCTGACAACACTGAAAATGTAAATTTCCAATTTCAACCAAACATGCTAGAAATGCTCCAATTGAGCTAATTAGCTTATTGTGAAAATATTACAAACGTCTGACAAACATGATAAATGTAAATTTCCAATTTCAACCAAACATGCTAGAAATGCTCTAATTGAGCTAATTAGCTTATTGTGAGAATATTACAAACGTCTGACAAAACTGAAAGATGTAAATTTCCAATTTCAACCAAACATGCTAGAAATGCTCCAATTGAGCTAATTAGCTTATTGTGAGAATATTACAAACGTCTGACAAAAGTGAAAAATGTAAATTTCTAATTTTAACCAAACATGCTAGAAATGCTCCAATTGAGCTAATTAGCTTATTGTGAGAATATTACAAACGTCTGACAAACATGATAAATATAAATTTCCAATTTCAACCAAACATGCTAGAAATGCTCTAATTGAGCTAATTAGCTTATTGTGAGAATATTACAAACGTCTGACGAAACTGAAAAATGTAAATTTCCAATTTCAACCAAACATGCTAGAAATGCTCAAATTGCGCAAATAAGCCTACTGTAGGAATTTTACAAACGTCTGACAAAACTGAAAAATGTAAATTTCCAATTTCAACCAAACATGCTAGAAATGCTCCAATTGAGCTAATTAGCTTATTGTGAGAATATTACAAACGTCTGACAAAACTGAAAAATGTAAATTTCCAATTTCAACCAAACATGCTAGAAATGCTCCAATTGAGCTAATTAGCTTATTGTGAGAATATTGCAATTGTCTGACAAAAGTGAAAAATGTAAATTTCCAATTTCAACCAAACATGCTAGAAATGCTCCAATTGAGCTAATTAGCTTATTGTGAGAATATTACAAACGTCTGACAAAACTGAAAAATGTAATTTTCAAATTTCAACCAAACATGTTAGAAATGCTCCAATTGAGCTAATTAGCTTATTGTGAGAATATTACAAACGTCTGACAAAACTGAAAAATGTAAATTTCCAATTTCAACCAAACATGCTAGAAATGCTCCAATTGAGCTAATTAGCTTATTGTGAGAATATTGCAATTGTCTGACAAAAGTGAAAAATGTAAATTTCCAATTTCAACCAAACATGCTAGAAATGCTCCAATTGAGCTAATTAGCTTATTGTGAGAATATTACAAACGTCTGACAAAAGTGAAAAATGTAAATATCCAAGTTCAACCAAACATGCTAGAAATGCTCCAATTGAGCTAATTAGCTTATTGTGAGAATATTACAAACGTCTGACAACACTGAAAAATGTAAATTTCCAATTTCAACCAAACATGCTAGAAATGCTCCACTTGAGCTAATTAGCTTATTGTGAAAATATTACAAACGTCTGACAAACATGATAAATGTAAATTTCCAATTTCAACCAAACATGCTAGAAATGCTCTAATTTAGCTAATTAGCTTATTGTGAGAATATTACAAACGTCTGACAAAACTGAAAAATGTAAATTTCCAATTTCAACCAAACATGCTAGAAATGCTCATATTGCGAAAATAAGCCTACTGTAGGAATTTTACAAACGTCTGACAAAACTGAAAAATGTAAATTTCCAATTTCAACCAAACATGCTAGAAATGCTCCAATTGAGCTAATTAGCTTATTGTGAGAATATTACAAACGTCTGACAAACATGATAAATATAAATTTCCAATTTCAACCAAACATGCTAGAAATGCTCCAATTGAGCTAATTAGCTTATTGTGAGAATATTACAAACGTCTGACAAAACTGAAAAATGTAAATTTCCAATTTCAACCAAACATGCTAGAAATGCTCAAATTGCGCAAATAAGCCTACTGTAGGAATTTTACAAACGTCTGACAAAACTGAAAAATGTAAATTTCCAATTTCAACCAAACATGCTAGAAATGCTCCAATTGAGCTAATTAGCTTATTGTGAGAATATTACAAACGTCTGACAAAACTGAAAAATGTAAATTTCCAATTTCAACCAAACATGCTAGAAATGCTCCAATTGAGCTAATTAGCTTATTGTGAGAATATTACAAACGTCTTACAAAAGTGAAAAATGTAAATTTCCAATTTCAACCAAACATGCTAGAAATGCTCCAATTGAGCTAATTAGCTTATTGTGAAAATATTACAAACGTCTGACAAAACTGAAAAATGTAAATTTTCAATTTCAACCAAACATGCTAGAAATGCTCCAATTGAGCTAATTAGCTTATTGTGAGAATATTACAAACGTCTGACAACACTGAAAATGTAAATTTCCAATTTCAACCAAACATGCTAGAAATGCTCCAATTGAGCTAATTAGCTTATTGTGAAAATATTACAAACGTCTGACAAACATGATAAATGTAAATTTCCAATTTCAACCAAACATGCTAGAAATGCTCTAATTGAGCTAATTAGCTTATTGTGAGAATATTACAAACGTCTGACAAAACTGAAAGATGTAAATTTCCAATTTCAACCAAACATGCTAGAAATGCTCCAATTGAGCTAATTAGCTTATTGTGAGAATATTACAAACGTCTGACAAAAGTGAAAAATGTAAATTTCCAATTTCAACCAAACATGCTAGAAATGCTCCAATTGAGCTAATTAGCTTATTGTGAGAATATTACAAACGTCTGACAAACATGATAAATATAAATTTCCAATTTCAACCAAACATGCTAGAAATGCTCTAATTGAGCTAATTAGCTTATTGTGAGAATATTACAAACGTCTGACGAAACCGAAAAATGTAAATTTCCAATTTCAACCAAACATGCTAGAAATGCTCAAATTGCGCAAATAAGCCTACTGTAGGAATTTTACAAACGTCTGACAAAACTGAAAAATGTAAATTTCCAATTTCAACCAAACATGCTAGAAATGCTCCAATTGAGCTAATTAGCTTATTGTGAGAATATTACAAACGTCTGACAAAACTGAAAAATGTAAATTTCCAATTTCAACCAAACATGCTAGAAATGCTCCAATTGAGCTAATTAGCTTATTGTGAGAGTATTGCAATTGTCTGACAAAAGTGAAAAATGTAAATTTCCAATTTCAACCAAACATGCTAGAAATGCTCCAATTGAGCTAATTAGCTTATTGTGAGAATATTACAAACGTCTGACAAAACTGAAAAATGTAATTTTCAAATTTCAACCAAACATGTTAGAAATGCTCCAATTGAGCTAATTAGCTTATTGTGAGAATATTACAAACGTCTGACAAAACTGAAAAATGTAAATTTCCAATTTCAACCAAACATGCTAGAAATGCTCCAATTGAGCTAATTAGCTTATTGTGAGAATATTGCAATTGTCTGACAAAAGTGAAAAATGTAAATTTCCAATTTCAACCAAACATGCTAGAAATGCTCCAATTGAGCTAATTAGCTTATTGTGAGAATATTACAAACGTCTGACAAAAGTGAAAAATGTAAATTTCCAATTTCAACCAAACATGCTAGAAATGCTCCAATTGAGCTAATTAGCTTATTGTGAGAATATTACAAACGTCTGACAACACTGAAAAATGTAAATTTCCAATTTCAACCAAACATGCTAGAAATGCTCCACTTGAGCTAATTAGCTTATTGTGAAAATATTACAAACGTCTGACAAACATGATAAATGTAAATTTCCAATTTCAACCAAACATGCTAGAAATGCTCTAATTGAGCTAATTAGCTTATTGTGAGAATATTACAAACGTCTGACAAAACTGAAAAATGTAAATTTCCAATTTCAACCAAACATGCTAGAAATGCTCCAATTGAGCTAATTAGCTTATTGTGAGAATATTACAAACGTCTGACAACACTGAAAAATGTAAATTTCCAATTTCAACCAAACATGCTAGAAATGCTCAAATTGAGCTAATTAGCTTATTGTGAGAATATTGCAATTGTCTGACAAAAGTGAAAAATGTAAATTTCCAATTTCAACCAAACATGCTAGAAATGCTCCAATTGAGCTAATTAGCTTATTGTGAGAATATTACAAACGTCTGACAAAAGTGAAAAATGTAAATTTCCAATTTCAACTAAACATGCTAGAAATGCTCCAATTGAGCTAATTAGCTTATTGTGAGAATATTACAAACGTCTGACAAACATGATAAATATAAATTTCCAATTTCAACCAAACATGCTAGAAATGCTCTAATTGAGCTAATTAGCTTATTGTGAAAATATTACAAACGTCTGACAAACATGATAAATATAAATTTCCAATTTCAACCAAACATGCTAGAAATGCTCTAATTGAGCTAATTAGCTTATTGTGAGAATATTACAAACGTCTGACAAAACTGAAAAATGTAAATTTCCAATTTCAACCAAACATGCTAGAAATGCTCAAATTGCGCAAATAAACCTACTGTAGGAATTTTACAAACGTCTGACAAAACTGAAAAATGTAAGTTTCCAATTTCAACCAAACATGCTAGAAATGCTCCAATTGAGCTAATTAGCTTATTGTGAGAATATTACAAACGTCTGACAAAACTGAAAAATGTAAATTTCCAATTTCAACCAAACATGCTAGAAATGCTCCAATTGAGCTAATTAGCTTATTGTGAGAATATTGCAATTGTCTGACAAAAGTGAAAAATGTAAATTTCCAATTTCAACCAAACATGCTAGAAATGCTTCAGTTGAGCTAATTCGCTTATTGTGAGAATATTACAAACGTCTGACAACACTGAAGAATGTAAATTTCCAATTTCAACAAAACATGCTAGAAATGCTCCAATTGAGCTAATTAGCTTATTGTGAAAATATTACAAACGTCTGACAAACATGATAAATGTAAATTTCCAATTTCAACCAAACATGCTAGAAATGCTCTAATTGAGCTAATTAGCTTATTGTGAGAATATTACAAACGTCTGACAAAACTGAAAAATGTAAATTTCCAATTTCAACCAAACATGCTAGAAATGCTCCAATTGAGCTAATTAGCTTATTGTGAGAATATTACAAACGTCTGACAACACTGAAAAATTCAAATTTCCAATTTCAACCAAACATGCTAGAAATGCTCCAATTGAGCTAATTAGCTTATTGTGAGAATATTGCAATTGTCTGACAAAAGTGAAAAATGTAAACTTCCAATTTCAACCAAACATGCTAGAAATGCTCCAATTGAGCTAATTAGCTTATTGTGAGAATATTACAAACGTCTGACAAAAGTGAAAAATGTAAATTTCCAATTTCAACCAAACATGCTAGAAATGCTCCAATTGAGCTAATTAGCTTATTGTGAGAATATTACAAACGTCTGACAAACATGATAAATATAAATTTCCAATTTCAACCAAACATGCTAGAAATGCTCTAATTGAGCTAATTAGCTTATTGTGAGAATATTACAAACGTCTGACAAAACTGAAAAATGTAAATTTCCAATTTCAACCAAACATGCTAGAAATGCTCCAATTGAGCTAATTAGCTTATTGTGAGAATATTGCAATTGTCTGACAAAAGTGAAAAATGTAAATTTCCAATTTCAACCAAACATGCTAGAAATGTTTCAATTGAGCTAATTAGCTTATTGTGAGAATATTAAAAACGTCTGACAAAACTGAAAAATGTAATTTTCCAATTTCAACCAAACATGCTAGAAATGCTCCAATTGAGCTAATTAGCTTATTGTGAGAATATTACAAACGTCTGACAACACTGAAAAATGTAAATTTCCAATTTCAACCAAACATGCTAGAAATGCTCCAATTGAGCTAATTAGCTTATTGTGAGAATATTGCAATTGTCTGACAAAAGTGAAAAATGTAAATTTCCAATTTCAACCAAACATGCTAGAAATGCTCCAATTGAGCTAATTAGCTTATTGTGAGAATATTACAAACGTCTGACAAAACTGAAAAATGTAAATTTTCAATTTCAACCAAACATGCTAGAAATGCTCAAATTGAGCTAATTAGCTTATTGTGAAAATATTACAAACGTCTGACAACACTGAAGAATGTAAATTTCCAATTTCAACCAAACATGCTAGAAATGCTCCAATTGAGCTAATTAGCTTATTGTGAAAATATTACAAACGTCTGACAAACATGATAAATGTAAATTTCCAATTTCAACCAAACATGCTAGAAATGCTCTAATTGAGCTAATTACAGTGGTGTGCATAAACTTGGAATCACATTGTTTTGTTCACTCTATATCGAATGGATCTTCCATTTGCTTTCTATTTTCCCGCCAATTATGATGCCATGCCAGATATTATATATCGATCTGATCAGCAGAAGATGTGCTTTCAAACAATGCATCGATTGATTTAACACAATCATTTGATTTAACACATCATTCATGCTTGGCATCACATCATCACTCCTGAAGAGCTCAGAAAGTTGGTAAACAGCATGCCTCGACGGTGTCAGATGGTGATCAAAAACAAGGGCTGGCCAATAAAATACTAATGCTCAGCTCAAGACACCTTACCAGTCCTTCTGAAGACCAACAATAACCAAACGACCCTTTTCAGGGCCACCAATTTGTATAAAAGAGTTTGTTTGTATCCTATTTTATCAATTTTCACTAACAACATTCATAGCCTGCAATAAGTCTGCCTTTCGGTAGATCCACCCCCAGCGATAAAAAACTGAGAATATTTTTGAACATTTGGCTTCATCTTGTTTTTCAGAATTTTCCCTTTCAAATGATATATATATTGATGGGGTTGAGACACTTAACTCCAAAGAATTTCTTAGACAACAGCATATAAACATACAAATTTGAAGATTTAACTGGTGATTCCAAGTTTATGCACACCACTGTAGCTTATTGTGAGAATATTACAAACGTCTGACAAAACTGAAAAATGTAAATTTCCAATTTCAACCAAACATGCTAGAAATGCTCCAATTGAGCTAATTAGCTTATTGTGAGAATATTACAAACGTCTGACAACACTGAAAAATTCAAATTTCCAATTTCAACCAAACATGCTAGAAATGCTCCAATTGAGCTAATTAGCTTATTGTGAGAATATTGCAATTGTCTGACAAAAGTGAAAAATGTAAATTTCCAATTTCAACCAAACATGCTAGAAATGCTCCAATTGAGCTAATTAGCTTATTGTGAGAATATTACAAACGTCTGACAAAAGTGAAAAATGTAAATTTCCAATTTCAACCAAACATGCTAGAAATGCTCCAATTGAGCTAATTAGCTTATTGTGAGAATATTACAAACGTCTGACAAACATGATAAATATAAATTTCCAATTTCAACCAAACATGCTAGAAATGCTCTAATTGAGCTAATTAGCTTATTGTGAGAATATTACAAACGTCTGACAAAACTGAAAAATGTAAATTTCCAATTTCAACCAAACATGCTAGAAATGCTCAAATTGCGCAAATAAGCCTACTGTAGGATATTTACAAACGTCTGACAAAACTGAAAAATGTAAATTTCCAATTTCAACCAAACATGCTAGAAATGCTCCAATTGAGCTAATTAGCTTATTGTGAGAATATTACAAACGTCTGACAAAACTGAAAAATGTAAATTTCCAATTTCAACCAAACATGCTAGAAATGCTCCAATTGAGCTAATTAGCTTATTGTGAGAATATTAAAAACGTCTGACAAAACTGAAAAATGTAATTTTCCAATTTCAACCAAACATGTTAGAAATGCTCCAATTGGGCTAATTAGCTTATTGTGAGAATATTACAAACGTCTGACAAAACTGAAAAATGTAAATTTCCAATTTCAACCAAACATGCTAGAAATGCTCCAATTGAGCTAATTAGCTTATTGTGAGAATATTGCAATTGTCTGACAAAACTGAAAAATGTAAATTTCCAATTTCAACCAAACATGCTAGAAATGCTCCAATTGAGCTAATTAGCTTATTGTGAGAATATTACAAACGTCTGAAAAAACTGAAAAATGTAAATTTCCAATTTCAACCAAACATGCTAGAAATGCTCCAATTGAGCTAATTAGCTTATTGTGAGAATATTACAAACGTCTGACAAAACTGAAAAATGTAAATTTCCAATTTCAACCAAACATGCTAGAAATGCTCCAATTGAGCTAATTAGCTTATTGTGAGAATATTACAAACGTCTGACAAAAGTGAAAAATGTAAATTTCCAATTTCAACCAAACATGCTAGAAATGCTCCAATTGAGCTAATTAGCTTATTGTGAAAATATTACAAACGTCTGACAAAACTGAAAAATGTAAATTTTCAATTTCAACCAAACATGCTAGAAATGCTCCAATTGAGCTAATTAGCTTATTGTGAGAATATTACAAACGTCTGACAACACTGAAAATGTAAATTTCCAATTTCAACCAAACATGCTAGAAATGCTCCAATTGAGCTAATTAGCTTATTGTGAAAATATTACAAACGTCTGACAAACATGATAAATGTAAATTTCCAATTTCAACCAAACATGCTAGAAATGCTCTAATTGAGCTAATTAGCTTATTGTGAGAATATTACAAACGTCTGACAAAACTGAAAGATGTAAATTTTCAATTTCAACCAAACATGCTAGAAATGCTCCAATTGAGCTAATTAGCTTATTGTGAGAATATTACAAACGTCTGACAAAAGTGAAAAATGTAAATTTCTAATTTCAACCAAACATGCTAGAAATGCTCCAATTGAGCTAATTAGCTTATTGTGAGAATATTACAAACGTCTGACAAACATGATGAATATAAATTTCCAATTTCAACCAAACATGCTAGAAATGCTCTAATTGAGCTAATTAGCTTATTGTGAGAATATTACAAACGTCTGACGAAACTGAAAAATGTAAATTTCCAATTTCAACCAAACATGCTAGAAATGCTCAAATTGCGCAAATAAGCCTACTGTAGGAATTTTACAAAGGTCTGACAAAACTGAAAAATGTAAATTTCCAATTTCAACCAAACATGCTAGAAATGCTCCAATTGAGCTAATTAGCTTATTGTGAGAATATTACAAACGTCTGACAAAACTGAAAAATGTAAATTTCCAATTTCAACCAAACATGCTAGAAATGCTCCAATTGAGCTAATTAGCTTATTGTGAGAATATTGCAATTGTCTGACAAAAGTGAAAAATGTAAATTTCCAATTTCAACCAAACATGCTAGAAATGCTCCAATTGAGCTAATTAGCTTATTGTGAGAATATTACAAACGTCTGACAAAACTGAAAAATGTAATTTTCAAATTTCAACCAAACATGTTAGAAATGCTCCAATTGAGCTAATTAGCTTATTGTGAGAATATTACAAACGTCTGACAAAACTGAAAAATGTAAATTTCCAATTTCAACCAAACATGCTAGAAATGCTCCAATTGAGCTAATTAGCTTATTGTGAGAATATTGCAATTGTCTGACAAAAGTGAAAAATGTAAATTTCCAATTTCAACCAAACATGCTAGAAATGCTCCAATTGAGCTAATTAGCTTATTGTGAGAATATTACAAACGTCTGACAAAAGTGAAAAATGTAAATTTCCAATTTCAACCAAACATGCTAGAAATGCTCCAATTGAGCTAATTAGCTTATTGTGAGAATATTACAAACGTCTGACAACACTGAAAAATGTAAATTTCCAATTTCAACCAAACATGCTAGAAATGCTCCACTTGAGCTAATTAGCTTATTGTGAAAATATTACAAACGTCTGACAAACATGATAAATGTAAATTTCCAATTTCAACCAAACATGCTAGAAATGCTCTAATTGAGCTAATTAGCTTATTGTGAGAATATTACAAACGTCTGACAAAACTGAAAAATGTAAATTTCCAATTTCAACCAAACATGCTAGAAATGCTCAAATTGAGCTAATTAGCTTATTGTGAGAATATTGCAATTGTCTGACAAAAGTGAAAAATGTAAATTTCCAATTTCAACCAAACATGCTAGAAATGCTCCAATTGAGCTAATTAGCTTATTGTGAGAATATTACAAACGTCTGACAAAAGTGAAAAATGTAAATTTCCAATTTCAACCAAACATGCTAGAAATGCTCCAATTGAGCTAATTAGCTTATTGTGAGAATATTACAAACGTCTGACAAACATGATAAATATAAATTTCCAATTTCAACCAAACATGCTAGAAATGCTCTAATTGAGCTAATTAGCTTATTGTGAAAATATTACAAACGTCTGACAAACATGATAAATATAAATTTCCAATTTCAACCAAACATGCTAGAAATGCTCTAATTGAGCTAATTAGCTTATTGTGAGAATATTACAAACGTCTGACAAAACTGAAAAATGTAAATTTCCAATTTCAACCAAACATGCTAGAAATGCTCAAATTGCGCAAATAAACCTACTGTAGGAATTTTACAAACGTCTGACAAAACTGAAAAATGTAAGTTTCCAATTTCAACCAAACATGCTAGAAATGCTCCAATTGAGCTAATTAGCTTATTGTGAGAATATTACAAACGTCTGACAAAACTGAAAAATGTAAATTTCCAATTTCAACCAAACATGCTAGAAATGCTCCAATTGAGCTAATTAGCTTATTGTGAGAATATTGCAATTGTCTGACAAAAGTGAAAAATGTAAATTTCCAATTTCAACCAAACATGCTAGAAATGCTTCAGTTGAGCTAATTCGCTTATTGTGAGAATATTACAAACGTCTGACAACACTGAAGAATGTAAATTTCCAATTTCAACAAAACATGCTAGAAATGCTCCAATTGAGCTAATTAGCTTATTGTGAAAATATTACAAACGTCTGACAAACATGATAAATGTAAATTTCCAATTTCAACCAAACATGCTAGAAATGCTCTAATTGAGCTAATTAGCTTATTGTGAGAATATTACAAACGTCTGACAAAACTGAAAAATGTAAATTTCCAATTTCAACCAAACATGCTAGAAATGCTCCAATTGAGCTAATTAGCTTATTGTGAGAATATTACAAACGTCTGACAACACTGAAAAATTCAAATTTCCAATTTCAACCAAACATGCTAGAAATGCTCCAATTGAGCTAATTAGCTTATTGTGAGAATATTGCAATTGTCTGACAAAAGTGAAAAATGTAAACTTCCAATTTCAACCAAACATGCTAGAAATGCTCCAATTGAGCTAATTAGCTTATTGTGAGAATATTACAAACGTCTGACAAAAGTGAAAAATGTAAATTTCCAATTTCAACCAAACATGCTAGAAATGCTCCAATTGAGCTAATTAGCTTATTGTGAGAATATTACAAACGTCTGACAAACATGATAAATATAAATTTCCAATTTCAACCAAACATGCTAGAAATGCTCTAATTGAGCTAATTAGCTTATTGTGAGAATATTACAAACGTCTGACAAAACTGAAAAATGTAAATTTCCAATTTCAACCAAACATGCTAGAAATGCTCCAATTGAGCTAATTAGCTTATTGTGAGAATATTGCAATTGTCTGACAAAAGTGAAAAATGTAAATTTCCAATTTCAACCAAACATGCTAGAAATGCTTCAATTGAGCTAATTAGCTTATTGTGAGAATATTACAAACGTCTGACAAAACTGAAAAATGTAATTTTCCAATTTCAACCAAACATGCTAGAAATGCTCCAATTGAGCTAATTAGCTTATTGTGAGAATATTACAAACGTCTGACAACACTGAAAAATGTAAATTTCCAATTTCAACCAAACATGCTAGAAATGCTCCAATTGAGCTAATTAGCTTATTGTGAGAATATTGCAATTGTCTGACAAAAGTGAAAAATGTAAATTTCCAATTTCAACCAAACATGCTAGAAATGCTCCAATTGAGCTAATTAGCTTATTGTGAGAATATTACAAACGTCTGACAAAACTGAAAAATGTAAATTTTCAATTTCAACCAAACATGCTAGAAATGCTCAAATTGAGCTAATTAGCTTATTGTGAAAATATTACAAACGTCTGACAACACTGAAGGATGTAAATTTCCAATTTCAACCAAACATGCTAGAAATGCTCCAATTGAGCTAATTAGCTTATTGTGAAAATATTACAAACGTCTGACAAACATGATAAATGTAAATTTCCAATTTCAACCAAACATGCTAGAAATGCTCTAATTGAGCTAATTAGCTTATTGTGAGAATATTACAAACGTCTGACAAAACTGAAAAATGTAAATTTCCAATTTCAACCAAACATGCTAGAAATGCTCCAATTGAGCTAATTAGCTTATTGTGAGAATATTACAAACGTCTGACAACACTGAAAAATTCAAATTTCCAATTTCAACCAAACATGCTAGAAATGCTCCAATTGAGCTAATTAGCTTATTGTGAGAATATTGCAATTGTCTGACAAAAGTGAAAAATGTAAATTTCCAATTTCAACCAAACATGCTAGAAATGCTCCAATTGAGCTAATTAGCTTATTGTGAGAATATTACAAACGTCTGACAAATGTGAAAAATGTAAATTTCCAATTTCAACCAAACATGCTAGAAATGCTCCAATTGAGCTAATTAGCTTATTGTGAGAATATTACAAACGTCTGACAAACATGATAAATATAAATTTCCAATTTCAACCAAACATGCTAGAAATGCTCTAATTGAGCTAATTAGCTTATTGTGAGAATATTACAAACGTCTGACAAAACTGAAAAATGTAAATTTCCAATTTCAACCAAACATGCTAGAAATGCTCAAATTGCGCAAATAAGCCTACTGTAGGATATTTACAAACGTCTGACAAAACTGAAAAATGTAAATTTCCAATTTCAACCAAACATGCTAGAAATGCTCCAATTGAGCTAATTAGCTTATTGTGAGAATATTACAAACGTCTGACAAAACTGAAAAATGTAAATTTCCAATTTCAACCAAACATGCTAGAAATGCTCCAATTGAGCTAATTAGCTTATTGTGAGAATATTAAAAACGTCTGACAAAACTGAAAAATGTAATTTTCCAATTTCAACCAAACATGTTAGAAATGCTCCAATTGGGCTAATTAGCTTATTGTGAGAATATTACAAACGTCTGACAAAACTGAAAAATGTAAATTTCCAATTTCAACCAAACATGCTAGAAATGCTCCAATTGAGCTAATTAGCTTATTGTGAGAATATTGCAATTGTCTGACAAAACTGAAAAATGTAAATTTCCAATTTCAACCAAACATGCTAGAAATGCTCCAATTGAGCTAATTAGCTTATTGTGAGAATATTGCAATTGTCTGACAAAACTGAAAAATGTAAATTTCCAATTTCAACCAAACATGCTAGAAATGCTCCAATTGAGCTAATTAGCTTATTGTGAGAATATTACAAACGTCTGAAAAAACTGAAAAATGTAAATTTCCAATTTCAACCAAACATGCTAGAAATGCTCTAATTGAGCTAATTAGCTTATTGTGAGAATATTACAAACGTCTGACAAAACTGAAAAATGTAAATTTCCAATTTCAACCAAACATGCTAGAAATGCTCCAATTGAGCTAATTAGCTTATTGTGAGAATATTACAAACGTCTGACAAAAGTGAAAAATGTAAATTTCCAATTTCAACCAAACATGCTAGAAATGCTCCAATTGAGCTAATTAGCTTATTGTGAGAATATTACAAACGTCTGACAAAACTGAAAAATGTAATTTTCAAATTTCAACCAAACATGTTAGAAATGCTCCAATTGAGCTAATTAGCTTATTGTGAGAATATTACAAACGTCTGACAACACTGAAAAATTCAAATTTCCAATTTCAACCAAACATGCTAGAAATGCTCCAATTGAGCTAATTAGCTTATTGTGAGAATATTGCAATTGTCTGACAAAAGTGAAAAATGTAAACTTCCAATTTCAACCAAACATGCTAGAAATGCTCCAATTGAGCTAATTAGCTTATTGTGAGAATATTACAAACGTCTGACAAAAGTGAAAAATGTAAATTTCCAATTTCAACCAAACATGCTAGAAATGCTCCAATTGAGCTAATTAGCTTATTGTGAGAATATTACAAACGTCTGACAAACATGATAAATATAAATTTCCAATTTCAACCAAACATGCTAGAAATGCTCTAATTGAGCTAATTAGCTTATTGTGAGAATATTACAAACGTCTGACAACACTGAAAAATTCAAATTTCCAATTTCAACCAAACATGCTAGAAATGCTCCAATTGAGCTAATTAGCTTATTGTGAGAATATTGCAATTGTCTGACAAAAGTGAAAAATGTAAACTTCCAATTTCAACCAAACATGCTAGAAATGCTCCAATTGAGCTAATTAGCTTATTGTGAGAATATTACAAACGTCTGACAAAAGTGAAAAATGTAAATTTCCAATTTCAACCAAACATGCTAGAAATGCTCCAATTGAGCTAATTAGCTTATTGTGAGAATATTACAAACGTCTGACAAACATGATAAATATAAATTTCCAATTTCAACCAAACATGCTAGAAATGCTCTAATTGAGCTAATTAGCTTATTGTGAGAATATTACAAACGTCTGACAAAACTGAAAAATGTAAATTTCCAATTTCAACCAAACATGCTAGAAATGCTCCAATTGAGCTAATTAGCTTATTGTGAGAATATTGCAATTGTCTGACAAAAGTGAAAAATGTAAATTTCCAATTTCAACCAAACATGCTAGAAATGCTTCAATTGAGCTAATTAGCTTATTGTGAGAATATTAAAAACGTCTGACAAAACTGAAAAATGTAATTTTCCAATTTCAACCAAACATGCTAGAAATGCTCCAATTGAGCTAATTAGCTTATTGTGAGAATATTACAAACGTCTGACAACACTGAAAAATGTAAATTTCCAATTTCAACCAAACATGCTAGAAATGCTCCAATTGAGCTAATTAGCTTATTGTGAGAATATTGCAATTGTCTGACAAAAGTGAAAAATGTAAATTTCCAATTTCAACCAAACATGCTAGAAATGCTCCAATTGAGCTAATTAGCTTATTGTGAGAATATTACAAACGTCTGACAAAACTGAAAAATGTAAATTTTCAATTTCAACCAAACATGCTAGAAATGCTCAAATTGAGCTAATTAGCTTATTGTGAAAATATTACAAACGTCTGACAACACTGAAGAATGTAAATTTCCAATTTCAACCAAACATGCTAGAAATGCTCCAATTGAGCTAATTAGCTTATTGTGAAAATATTACAAACGTCTGACAAACATGATAAATGTAAATTTCCAATTTCAACCAAACATGCTAGAAATGCTCTAATTGAGCTAATTAGCTTATTGTGAGAATATTACAAACGTCTGACAAAACTGAAAAATGTAAATTTCCAATTTCAACCAAACATGCTAGAAATGCTCCAATTGAGCTAATTAGCTTATTGTGAGAATATTACAAACGTCTGACAACACTGAAAAATTCAAATTTCCAATTTCAACCAAACATGCTAGAAATGCTCCAATTGAGCTAATTAGCTTATTGTGAGAATATTGCAATTGTCTGACAAAAGTGAAAAATGTAAATTTCCAATTTCAACCAAACATGCTAGAAATGCTCCAATTGAGCTAATTAGCTTATTGTGAGAATATTACAAACGTCTGACAAATGTGAAAAATGTAAATTTCCAATTTCAACCAAACATGCTAGAAATGCTCCAATTGAGCTAATTAGCTTATTGTGAGAATATTACAAACGTCTGACAAACATGATAAATATAAATTTCCAATTTCAACCAAACATGCTAGAAATGCTCTAATTGAGCTAATTAGCTTATTGTGAGAATATTACAAACGTCTGACAAAACTGAAAAATGTAAATTTCCAATTTCAACCAAACATGCTAGAAATGCTCAAATTGCGCAAATAAGCCTACTGTAGGATATTTACAAACGTCTGACAAAACTGAAAAATGTAAATTTCCAATTTCAACCAAACATGCTAGAAATGCTCCAATTGAGCTAATTAGCTTATTGTGAGAATATTACAAACGTCTGACAAAACTGAAAAATGTAAATTTCCAATTTCAACCAAACATGCTAGAAATGCTCCAATTGAGCTAATTAGCTTATTGTGAGAATATTAAAAACGTCTGACAAAACTGAAAAATGTAATTTTCCAATTTCAACCAAACATGTTAGAAATGCTCCAATTGGGCTAATTAGCTTATTGTGAGAATATTACAAACGTCTGACAAAACTGAAAAATGTAAATTTCCAATTTCAACCAAACATGCTAGAAATGCTCCAATTGAGCTAATTAGCTTATTGTGAGAATATTGCAATTGTCTGACAAAACTGAAAAATGTAAATTTCCAATTTCAACCAAACATGCTAGAAATGCTCCAATTGAGCTAATTAGCTTATTGTGAGAATATTACAAACGTCTGAAAAAACTGAAAAATGTAAATTTCCAATTTCAACCAAACATGCTAGAAATGCTCAAATTGAGCTAATTAGCTTATTGTGAGAATAATACAAACGTCTGACAACACTGAAGAATGTAAATTTCCAATTTCAACCAAACATGCTAGAAATGCTCCAATTGAGCTAATTAGCTTATTGTGAAAATATTACAAACGTCTGACAAACATGATAAATGTAAATTTCCAATTTCAACCAAACATGCTAGAAATGCTCTAATTGAGCTAATTAGCTTATTGTGAGAATATTACAAACGTCTGACAAAACTGAAAAATGTAAATTTCCAATTTCAACCAAACATGCTAGAAATGCTCCAATTGAGCTAATTAGCTTATTGTGAGAATATTACAAACGTCTGACAACACTGAAAAATTCAAATTTCCAATTTCAACCAAACATGCTAGAAATGCTCCAATTGAGCTAATTAGCTTATTGTGAGAATATTGCAATTGTCTGACAAAAGTGAAAAATGTAAATTTCCAATTTCAACCAAACATGCTAGAAATTCTCCAATTGAGCTAATTAGCTTATTGTGAGAATATTACAAACGTCTGACAAAAGTGAAAAATGTAAATTTCCAATTTCAACCAAACATGCTAAAAATGCTCCAATTGAGCTAATTAGCTTATTGTGAGAATATTACAAACGTCTGACAAACATGATAAATATAAATTTCCAATTTCAACCAAACATGCTAGAAATGCTCTAATTGAGCTAATTAGCTTATTGTGAGAATATTACAAACGTCTGACAAAACTGAAAAATGTAAATTTCCAATTTCAACCAAACATGCTAGAATCGCTCAAATTGCGCAAATAAGCCTACTGTAGGATATTTACAAACGTCTGACAAGACTGAAAAATGTAAATTTCCAATTTCAACCAAACATGCTAGAAATGCTCCAATTGAGCTAATTAGCTTATTGTGAGAATATTACAAACGTCTGAAAAAACTGAAAAATGTAAATTTCCAATTTCAACCAAACATGCTAGAAATGCTCAAATTGAGCTAATTAGCTTATTGTGAGAATAATACAAACGTCTGACAACACTGAAGAATGTAAATTTCCAATTTCAACCAAACATGCTAGAAATGCTCCAATTGAGCTAATTAGCTTATTGTGAGAATATTGCAATTGTCTGACAAAAGTGAAAAATGTAAATTTCCAATTTCAACCAAACATGCTAGAAATGCTTCAATTGAGCTAATTAGCTTATTGTGAGAATATTAAAAACGTCTGACAAAACTGAAAAATGTAATTTTCCAATTTCAACCAAACATGCTAGAAATGCTCCAATTGAGCTAATTAGCTTATTGTGAGAATATTACAAACGTCTGACAACACTGAAAAATGTAAATTTCCAATTTCAACCAAACATGCTAGAAATGCTCCAATTGAGCTAATTAGCTTATTGTGAGAATATTGCAATTGTCTGACAAAAGTGAAAAATGTAAATTTCCAATTTCAACCAAACATGCTAGAAATGCTCCAATTGAGCTAATTAGCTTATTGTGAGAATATTACAAACGTCTGACAAAACTGAAAAATGTAAATTTTCAATTTCAACCAAACATGCTAGAAATGCTCAAATTGAGCTAATTAGCTTATTGTGAAAATATTACAAACGTCTGACAACACTGAAGAATGTAAATTTCCAATTTCAACCAAACATGCTAGAAATGCTCCAATTGAGCTAATTAGCTTATTGTGAAAATATTACAAACGTCTGACAAACATGATAAATGTAAATTTCCAATTTCAACCAAACATGCTAGAAATGCTCCAATTGAGCTAATTAGCTTATTGTGAGAATATTACAAACGTCTGACAACACTGAAAAATGTAAATTTCCAATTTCAACCAAACATGCTAGAAATGCTCCAATTGAGCTAATTAGCTTATTGTGAGAATATTGCAATTGTCTGACAAAAGTGAAAAATGTAAATTTCCAATTTCAACCAAACATGCTAGAAATGCTCCAATTGAGCTAATTAGCTTATTGTGAGAATATTACAAACGTCTGACAAAACTGAAAAATGTAAATTTTCAATTTCAACCAAACATGCTAGAAATGCTCAAATTGAGCTAATTAGCTTATTGTGAAAATATTACAAACGTCTGACAACACTGAAGAATGTAAATTTCCAATTTCAACCAAACATGCTAGAAATGCTCCAATTGAGCTAATTAGCTTATTGTGAAAATATTACAAACGTCTGACAAACATGATAAATGTAAATTTCCAATTTCAACCAAACATGCTAGAAATGCTCTAATTGAGCTAATTAGCTTATTGTGAGAATATTACAAACGTCTGACAAAACTGAAAAATGTAAATTTCCAATTTCAACCAAACATGCTAGAAATGCTCCAATTGAGCTAATTAGCTTATTGTGAGAATATTACAAACGTCTGACAACACTGAAAAATTCAAATTTCCAATTTCAACCAAACATGCTAGAAATGCTCCAATTGAGCTAATTAGCTTATTGTGAGAATATTGCAATTGTCTGACAAAAGTGAAAAATGTAAATTTCCAATTTCAACCAAACATGCTAGAAATGCTCCAATTGAGCTAATTAGCTTATTGTGAGAATATTACAAACGTCTGACAAATGTGAAAAATGTAAATTTCCAATTTCAACCAAACATGCTAGAAATGCTCCAATTGAGCTAATTAGCTTATTGTGAGAATATTACAAACGTCTGACAAACATGATAAATATAAATTTCCAATTTCAACCAAACATGCTAGAAATGCTCTAATTGAGCTAATTAGCTTATTGTGAGAATATTACAAACGTCTGACAAAACTGAAAAATGTAAATTTCCAAATTCAACCAAACATGCTAGAAATGCTCAAATTGCGCAAATAAGCCTACTGTAGGATATTTACAAACGTCTGACAAAACTGAAAAATGTAAATTTCCAATTTCAACCAAACATGCTAGAAATGCTCCAATTGAGCTAATTAGCTTATTGTGAGAATATTACAAACGTCTGACAAAACTGAAAAATGTAAATTTCCAATTTCAACCAAACATGCTAGAAATGCTCCAATTGAGCTAATTAGCTTATTGTGAGAATATTAAAAACGTCTGACAAAACTGAAAAATGTAATTTTCCAATTTCAACCAAACATGTTAGAAATGCTCCAATTGGGCTAATTAGCTTATTGTGAGAATATTACAAACGTCTGACAAAACTGAAAAATGTAAATTTCCAATTTCAACCAAACATGCTAGAAATGCTCCAATTGAGCTAATTAGCTTATTGTGAGAATATTGCAATTGTCTGACAAAACTGAAAAATGTAAATTTCCAATTTCAACCAAACATGCTAGAAATGCTCCAATTGAGCTAATTAGCTTATTGTGAGAATATTACAAACGTCTGAAAAAACTGAAAAATGTAAATTTCCAATTTCAACCAAACATGCTAGAAATGCTCAAATTGAGCTAATTAGCTTATTGTGAGAATAATACAAACGTCTGACAACACTGAAGAATGTAAATTTCCAATTTCAACCAAACATGCTAGAAATGCTCCAATTGAGCTAATTAGCTTATTGTGAAAATATTACAAACGTCTGACAAACATGATAAATGTAAATTTCCAATTTCAACCAAACATGCTAGAAATGCTCTAATTGAGCTAATTAGCTTATTGTGAGAATATTACAAACGTCTGACAAAACTGAAAAATGTAAATTTCCAATTTCAACCAAACATGCTAGAAATGCTCCAATTGAGCTAATTAGCTTATTGTGAGAATATTACAAACGTCTGACAACACTGAAAAATTCAAATTTCCAATTTCAACCAAACATGCTAGAAATGCTCCAATTGAGCTAATTAGCTTATTGTGAGAATATTGCAATTGTCTGACAAAAGTGAAAAATGTAAATTTCCAATTTCAACCAAACATGCTAGAAATTCTCCAATTGAGCTAATTAGCTTATTGTGAGAATATTACAAACGTCTGACAAAAGTGAAAAATGTAAATTTCCAATTTCAACCAAACATGCTAAAAATGCTCCAATTGAGCTAATTAGCTTATTGTGAGAATATTACAAACGTCTGACAAACATGATAAATATAAATTTCCAATTTCAACCAAACATGCTAGAAATGCTCTAATTGAGCTAATTAGCTTATTGTGAGAATATTACAAACGTCTGACAAAACTGAAAAATGTAAATTTCCAATTTCAACCAAACATGCTAGAAATGCTTCAATTGAGCTAATTAGCTTATTGTGAGAATATTAAAAACGTCTGACAAAACTGAAAAATGTAATTTTCCAATTTCAACCAAACATGCTAGAAATGCTCCAATTGAGCTAATTAGCTTATTGTGAGAATATTACAAACGTCTGACAACACTGAAAAATGTAAATTTCCAATTTCAACCAAACATGCTAGAAATGCTCCAATTGAGCTAATTAGCTTATTGTGAGAATATTGCAATTGTCTGACAAAAGTGAAAAATGTAAATTTCCAATTTCAACCAAACATGCTAGAAATGCTCCAATTGAGCTAATTAGCTTATTGTGAGAATATTACAAACGTCTGACAAAACTGAAAAATGTAAATTTTCAATTTCAACCAAACATGCTAGAAATGCTCAAATTGAGCTAATTAGCTTATTGTGAAAATATTACAAACGTCTGACAACACTGAAGAATGTAAATTTCCAATTTCAACCAAACATGCTAGAAATGCTCCAATTGAGCTAATTAGCTTATTGTGAAAATATTACAAACGTCTGACAAACATGATAAATGTAAATTTCCAATTTCAACCAAACATGCTAGAAATGCTCTAATTGAGCTAATTAGCTTATTGTGAGAATATTACAAACGTCTGACAAAACTGAAAAATGTAAATTTCCAATTTCAACCAAACATGCTAGAAATGCTCCAATTGAGCTAATTAGCTTATTGTGAGAATATTACAAACGTCTGACAACACTGAAAAATTCAAATTTCCAATTTCAACCAAACATGCTAGAAATGCTCCAATTGAGCTAATTAGCTTATTGTGAGAATATTGCAATTGTCTGACAAAAGTGAAAAATGTAAATTTCCAATTTCAACCAAACATGCTAGAAATGCTCCAATTGAGCTAATTAGCTTATTGTGAGAATATTACAAACGTCTGACAAATGTGAAAAATGTAAATTTCCAATTTCAACCAAACATGCTAGAAATGCTCCAATTGAGCTAATTAGCTTATTGTGAGAATATTACAAACGTCTGACAAACATGATAAATATAAATTTCCAATTTCAACCAAACATGCTAGAAATGCTCTAATTGAGCTAATTAGCTTATTGTGAGAATATTACAAACGTCTGACAAAACTGAAAAATGTAAATTTCCAAATTCAACCAAACATGCTAGAAATGCTCAAATTGCGCAAATAAGCCTACTGTAGGATATTTACAAACGTCTGACAAAACTGAAAAATGTAAATTTCCAATTTCAACCAAACATGCTAGAAATGCTCCAATTGAGCTAATTAGCTTATTGTGAGAATATTACAAACGTCTGACAAAACTGAAAAATGTAAATTTCCAATTTCAACCAAACATGCTAGAAATGCTCCAATTGAGCTAATTAGCTTATTGTGAGAATATTAAAAACGTCTGACAAAACTGAAAAATGTAATTTTCCAATTTCAACCAAACATGTTAGAAATGCTCCAATTGGGCTAATTAGCTTATTGTGAGAATATTACAAACGTCTGACAAAACTGAAAAATGTAAATTTCCAATTTCAACCAAACATGCTAGAAATGCTCCAATTGAGCTAATTAGCTTATTGTGAGAATATTGCAATTGTCTGACAAAACTGAAAAATGTAAATTTCCAATTTCAACCAAACATGCTAGAAATGCTCCAATTGAGCTAATTAGCTTATTGTGAGAATATTACAAACGTCTGAAAAAACTGAAAAATGTAAATTTCCAATTTCAACCAAACATGCTAGAAATGCTCAAATTGAGCTAATTAGCTTATTGTGAGAATAATACAAACGTCTGACAACACTGAAGAATGTAAATTTCCAATTTCAACCAAACATGCTAGAAATGCTCCAATTGAGCTAATTAGCTTATTGTGAAAATATTACAAACGTCTGACAAACATGATAAATGTAAATTTCCAATTTCAACCAAACATGCTAGAAATGCTCTAATTGAGCTAATTAGCTTATTGTGAGAATATTACAAACGTCTGACAAAACTGAAAAATGTAAATTTCCAATTTCAACCAAACATGCTAGAAATGCTCCAATTGAGCTAATTAGCTTATTGTGAGAATATTACAAACGTCTGACAACACTGAAAAATTCAAATTTCCAATTTCAACCAAACATGCTAGAAATGCTCCAATTGAGCTAATTAGCTTATTGTGAGAATATTGCAATTGTCTGACAAAAGTGAAAAATGTAAATTTCCAATTTCAACCAAACATGCTAGAAATTCTCCAATTGAGCTAATTAGCTTATTGTGAGAATATTACAAACGTCTGACAAAAGTGAAAAATGTAAATTTCCAATTTCAACCAAACATGCTAAAAATGCTCCAATTGAGCTAATTAGCTTATTGTGAGAATATTACAAACGTCTGACAAACATGATAAATATAAATTTCCAATTTCAACCAAACATGCTAGAAATGCTCTAATTGAGCTAATTAGCTTATTGTGAGAATATTACAAACGTCTGACAAAACTGAAAAATGTAAATTTCCAATTTCAACCAAACATGCTAGAATCGCTCAAATTGCGCAAATAAGCCTACTGTAGGATATTTACAAACGTCTGACAAAACTGAAAAATGTAAATTTCCAATTTCAACCAAACATGCTAGAAATGCTCCAATTGAGCTAATTAGCTTATTGTGAGAATATTACAAACGTCTGAAAAAACTGAAAAATGTAAATTTCCAATTTCAACCAAACATGCTAGAAATGCTCAAATTGAGCTAATTAGCTTATTGTGAGAATAATACAAACGTCTGACAACACTGAAGAATGTAAATTTCCAATTTCAACCAAACATGCTAGAAATGCTCCAATTGAGCTAATTAGCTTATTGTGAAAATATTACAAACGTCTGACAAACATGATAAATGTAAATTTCCAATTTCAACCAAACATGCTAGAAATGCTCTAATTGAGCTAATTAGCTTATTGTGAGAATATTACAAACGTCTGACAAAACTGAAAAATGTAAATTTCCAATTTCAACCAAACATGCTAGAAATGCTCCAATTGAGCTAATTAGCTTATTGTGAGAATATTACAAACGTCTGACAACACTGAAAAATTCAAATTTCCAATTTCAACCAAACATGCTAGAAATGCTCCAATTGAGCTAATTAGCTTATTGTGAGAATATTGCAATTGTCTGACAAAAGTGAAAAATGTAAATTTCCAATTTCAACCAAACATGCTAGAAATGCTCCAATTGAGCTAATTAGCTTATTGTGAGAATATTACAAACGTCTGACAAAAGTGAAAAATGTAAATTTCCAATTTCAACCAAACATGCTAGAAATGCTCCAATTGAGCTAATTAGCTTATTGTGAGAATATTACAAACGTCTGACAAACATGATAAATATAAATTTCCAATTTCAACCAAACATGCTAGAAATGCTCTAATTGAGCTAATTAGCTTATTGTGAGAATATTACAAACGTCTGACAAAACTGAAAAATGTAAATTTCCAATTTCAACCAAACATGCTAGAAATGCTCAAATTGCGCAAATAAGCCTACTGTAGGATATTTACAAACGTCTGACAAAACTGAAAAATGTAAATTTCCAATTTCAACCAAACATGCTAGAAATGCTCCAATTGAGCTAATTAGCTTATTGTGAGAATATTAAAAACGTCTGACAAAACTGAAAAATGTAATTTTCCAATTTCAACCAAACATGTTAGAAATGCTCCAATTGAGGTAATTAGCTTATTGTGAGAATATTACAAACGTCTGACAAAACTGAAAAATGTAAATTTCCAATTTCAACCAAACATGTTAGAAATGCTCCAATTGAGCTAATTAGCTTATTGTGAGAATATTACAAACGTCTGACAAAACTGAAAAATGTAAACTTCCAATTTCAACCAAACATGCTAGAAATGCTCCAATTGAGCTAATTAGCTTATTGTGAGAATATTGCAATTGTCTGACAAAAGTGAAAAATGTAAATTTCCAATTTCAACCAAACATGCTAGAAATGCTCCAATTGAGCTAATTAGCTTATTGTGAGAATATTACAAACGTCTGACAAAAGTGAAAAATGTAAATTTCCAATTTCAACCAAACATGCTAGAAATGCTCCAATTGAGCTAATTAGCTTATTGTGAGAATATTACAAACGTCTGACAAAACTGAAAAATGTAAATTTCCAATTTCAACCAAACATGCTAGAAATGCTCCAATTGAGCTAATTAGCTTATTGTGAGAATATTGCAATTGTCTGACAAAAGTGAAAAATGTAAATTTCCAATTTCAACCAAACATGCTAGAAATGCTCCAATTGAGGTAATTAGCTTATTGTGAGAATATTACAAACGTCTGACAAAACTGAAAAATGTAATTTTCCAATTTCAACCAAACATGTTAGAAATGCTCCAATTGAGCTAATTAGCTTATTGTGAGAATATTACAAACGTCTGACAAAACTGAAAAATGTAAATTTCCAATTTCAACCAAACATGCTAGAAATGCTCCAATTGAGCTAATTAGCTTATTGTGAGAATATTGCAATTGTCTGACAAAAGTGAAAAATGTAAATTTCCAATTTCAACCAAACATGCTAGAAATGCTCCAATTGAGCTAATTAGCTTATTGTGAGAATATTACAAACGGCTGAAAAAACTGAAAAATGTAAATTTTCAATTTCAACCAAACATGCTAGAAATGCTCCAATTGAGCTAATTAGCTTATTGTTAAAATATTACAAACGTCTGACAAAACTGAAGAATGTAAATTTCCAATTTCAACCAAACATGCTAGAAATGCTCCAATTGAGCTAATTAGCTTATTGTGAAAATATTACAAACGTCTGACAAACATGATAAATGTAAATTTCCAATTTCAACCAAACATGCTAGAAATGCTCTAATTGAGCTAATTAGCTTATTGTGAGAATATTACAAACGTCTGACAAAACTGAAAAATGTAAATTTCCAATTTCAACCAAACATGCTAGAAATGCTCCAATTGAGCTAATTAGCTTATTGTGAGAATATTACAAACGTCTGACAACACTGAAAAATTCAAATTTCCAATTTCAACCAAACATGCTAGAAATGCTCCAATTGAGCTAATTAGCTTATTGTGAGAATATTGCAATTGTCTGACAAAAGTGAAAAATGTAAATTTCCAATTTCAACCAAACATGCTAGAAATGCTCCAATTGAGCTAATTAGCTTATTGTGAGAATATTACAAACGTCTGACAAAAGTGAAAAATGTAAATTTCCAATTTCAACCAAACATGCTAGAAATGCTCCAATTGAGCTAATTAGCTTATTGTGAGAATATTACAAACGTCTGACAAACATGATAAATATAAATTTCCAATTTCAACCAAACATGCTAGAAATGCTCAAATTGAGCTAATTAGCTTATTGTGAGAATATTACAAACGTCTGACAAAACTGAAAAATGTAAATTTCCAATTTCAACCAAACATGCTAGAAATGCTCAAATTGCGCAAATAAGCCTACTGTAGGATATTTACAAACGTCTGACAAAACTGAAAAATGTAAATTTCCAATTTCAACCAAACATGCTAGAAATGCTCCAATTGAGCTAATTAGCTTATTGTGAGAATATTACAAACGTCTGACAAAACTGAAAAATGTAAATTTCCAATTTCAACCAAACATGCTAGAAATGCTCCAATTGAGCTAATTAGCTTATTGTGAGAATATTAAAAACGTCTGACAAAACTTAAAAATGTAATTTTCCAATTTCAACCAAACATGTTAGAAATGCTCCAATTGAGCTAATTAGCTTATTGTGAGAATATTACAAACGTCTGACAAAACTGAAAAATGTAAATTTCCAATTTCAACCAAACATGCTAGAAATGCTCCAATTGAGCTAATTAGCTTATTGTGAGAATATTGCAATTGTCTGACAAAACTGAAAAATGTAAATTTCCAATTTCAACCAAACATGCTAGAAATGCTCCAATTGAGCTAATTAGCTTATTGTGAGAATATTACAAACGTCTAAAAAAACTGAAAAATGTAAATTTCCAATTTCAACCAAACATGCTAGAAATGCTCAAATTGAGCTAATTAGCTTATTGTGAGAATAATACAAACGTCTGACAAAACTGAAGAATGTAAATTTCCAATTTCAACCAAACATGCTAGAAATGCTCCAATTGAGCTAATTAGCTTATTGTGAAAATATTACAAACGTCTGACAAACATGATAAATGTAAATTTCCAATTTCAACCAAACATGCTAGAAATGCTCTAATTGAGCTAATTAGCTTATTGTGAGAATATTACAAACGTCTGACAAAACTGAAAAATGTAAATTTCCAATTTCAACCAAACATGCTAGAAATGCTCCAATTGAGCTAATTAGCTTATTGTGAGAATATTACAAACGTCTGGCAACACTGAAAAATTCAAATTTCCAATTTCAACCAAACATGCTAGAAATGCTCCAGTTGAGCTAATTAGCTTATTGTGAGAATATTGCAATTGTCTGACAAAAGTGAAAAATGTAAATTTCCAATTTCAACCAAACATGCTAGAAATGCTCCAATTGAGCTAATTAGCTTATTGTGAGAATATTACAAACGTCTGACAAAAGTGAAAAATGTAAATTTCCAATTTCAACCAAACATGCTAGAAATGCTCCAATTGAGCTAATTAGCTTATTGTGAGAATATTACAAACGTCTGACAAACATGATAAATATAAATTTCCAATTTCAACCAAACATGCTAGAAATGCTCTAATTGAGCTAATTAGCTTATTGTGAGAATATTACAAACGTCTGACAAAACTGAAAAATGTAAATTTCCAATTTCAACCAAACATGCTAGAAATGCTCCAATTGCGCAAATAAGCCTACTGTAGGATATTTACAAACGTCTGACAAAACTGAAAAATGTAAATTTCCAATTTCAACCAAACATGCTAGAAATGCTCCAATTGAGCTAATTAGCTTATTGTGAGAATATTAAAAACGTCTGACAAAACTGAAAAATGTAATTTTCCAATTTCAACCAAACATGTTAGAAATGCTCCAATTGAGGTAATTAGCTTATTGTGAGAATATTACAAACGTCTGACAAAACTGAAAAATGTAAATTTCCAATTTCAACCAAACATGTTAGAAATGCTCCAATTGAGCTAATTAGCTTATTGTGAGAATATTACAAACGTCTGACAAAACTGAAAAATGTAAATTTCCAATTTCAACCAAACATGCTAGAAATGCTCCAATTGAGCTAATTAGCTTATTGTGAGAATATTGCAATTGTCTGACAAAAGTGAAAAATGAAAATTTCCAATTTCAACCAAACATGCTAGAAATGCTCCAATTGAGCTAATTAGCTTATTGTGAGAATATTACAAACGTCTGACAAAAGTGAAAAATGTAAATTTTCAATTTCAACCAAACATGCTAGAAATGCTCCAATTGAGCTAATTAGCTTATTGTGAGAATATTACAAACGTCTGACAACACTGAAAATGTAAATTTCCAATTTCAACCAAACATGCTAGAAATGCTCCAATTGAGCTAATTAGCTTATTGTGAGAATATTGCAATTGTCTGACAAAAGTGAAAAATGTAAATTTCCAATTTCAACCAAACATGCTAGAAATGCTCCAATTGAGCTAATTAGCTTATTGTGAGAATATTACAAACGTCTGACAAAAGTGAAAAATGTAAATTTCCAATTTCAACCAAACATGCTAGAAATGCTCCAATTGAGCTAATTAGCTTATTGTGAGAATATTACAAACGTCTGACAAAACTGAAAAATGTAAATTTCCAATTTCAACCAAACATGCTAGAAATGCTCCAATTGAGCTAATTAGCTTATTGTGAGAATATTGCAATTGTCTGACAAAAGTGAAAAATGTAAATTTCCAATTTCAACCAAACATGCTAGAAATGCTCCAATTGAGGTAATTAGCTTATTGTGAGAATATTACAAACGTCTGACAAAACTGAAAAATGTAATTTTCCAATTTCAACCAAACATGTTAGAAATGCTCCAATTGAGCTAATTAGCTTATTGTGAGAATATTACAAACGTCTGACAAAACTGAAAAATGTAAATTTCCAATTTCAACCAAACATGCTAGAAATGCTCCAATTGAGCTAATTAGCTTATTGTGAGAATATTGCAATTGTCTGACAAAAGTGAAAAATGTAAATTTCCAATTTCAACCAAACATGCTAGAAATGCTCCAATTGAGCTAATTAGCTTATTGTGAGAATATTACAAACGTCTGAAAAAACTGAAAAATGTAAATTTTCAATTTCAACCAAACATGCTAGAAATGCTCAAATTGAGCTAATTAGCTTATTGTGAAAATATTACAAACGTCTGACAAAACTGAAGAATGTAAATTTCCAATTTCAACCAAACATGCTAGAAATGCTCCAATTGAGCTAATTAGCTTATTGTGAAAATATTACAAACGTCTGACAAACATGATAAATGTAAATTTCCAATTTCAACCAAACATGCTAGAAATGCTCTAATTGAGCTAATTAGCTTATTGTGAGAATATTACAAACGTCTGACAAAACTGAAAAATGTAAATTTCCAATTTCAACCAAACATGCTAGAAATGCTCCAATTGAGCTAATTAGCTTATTGTGAGAATATTACAAACGTCTGACAACACTGAAAAATTCAAATTTCCAATTTCAACCAAACATGCTAGAAATGCTCCAATTGAGCTAATTAGCTTATTGTGAGAATATTGCAATTGTCTGACAAAAGTGAAAAATGTAAATTTCCAATTTCAACCAAACATGCTAGAAATGCTCCAATTGAGCTAATTAGCTTATTGTGAGAATATTACAAACGTCTGACAAAAGTGAAAAATGTAAATTTCCAATTTCAACCAAACATGCTAGAAATGCTCCAATTGAGCTAATTAGCTTATTGTGAGAATATTACAAACGTCTGACAAACATGATAAATATAAATTTCCAATTTCAACCAAACATGCTAGAAATGCTCAAATTGAGCTAATTAGCTTATTGTGAGAATATTACAAACGTCTGACAAAACTGAAAAATGTAAATTTCCAATTTCAACCAAACATGCTAGAAATGCTCAAATTGCGCAAATAAGCCTACTGTAGGATATTTACAAACGTCTGACAAAACTGAAAAATGTAAATTTCCAATTTCAACCAAACATGCTAGAAATGCTCCAATTGAGCTAATTAGCTTATTGTGAGAATATTACAAACGTCTGACAAAACTGAAAAATGTAAATTTCCAATTTCAACCAAACATGCTAGAAATGCTCCAATTGAGCTAATTAGCTTATTGTGAGAATATTAAAAACGTCTGACAAAACTTAAAAATGTAATTTTCCAATTTCAACCAAACATGTTAGAAATGCTCCAATTGAGCTAATTAGCTTATTGTGAGAATATTACAAACGTCTGACAAAACTGAAAAATGTAAATTTCCAATTTCAACCAAACATGCTAGAAATGCTCCAATTGAGCTAATTAGCTTATTGTGAGAATATTGCAATTGTCTGACAAAACTGAAAAATGTAAATTTCCAATTTCAACCAAACATGCTAGAAATGCTCCAATTGAGCTAATTAGCTTATTGTGAGAATATTACAAACGTCTAAAAAAACTGAAAAATGTAAATTTCCAATTTCAACCAAACATGCTAGAAATGCTCAAATTGAGCTAATTAGCTTATTGTGAGAATAATACAAACGTCTGACAAAACTGAAGAATGTAAATTTCCAATTTCAACCAAACATGCTAGAAATGCTCCAATTGAGCTAATTAGCTTATTGTGAAAATATTACAAACGTCTGACAAACATGATAAATGTAAATTTCCAATTTCAACCAAACATGCTAGAAATGCTCTAATTGAGCTAATTAGCTTATTGTGAGAATATTACAAACGTCTGACAAAACTGAAAAATGTAAATTTCCAATTTCAACCAAACATGCTAGAAATGCTCCAATTGAGCTAATTAGCTTATTGTGAGAATATTACAAACGTCTGGCAACACTGAAAAATTCAAATTTCCAATTTCAACCAAACATGCTAGAAATGCTCCAGTTGAGCTAATTAGCTTATTGTGAGAATATTGCAATTGTCTGACAAAAGTGAAAAATGTAAATTTCCAATTTCAACCAAACATGCTAGAAATGCTCCAATTGAGCTAATTAGCTTATTGTGAGAATATTACAAACGTCTGACAAAAGTGAAAAATGTAAATTTCCAATTTCAACCAAACATGCTAGAAATGCTCCAATTGAGCTAATTAGCTTATTGTGAGAATATTACAAACGTCTGACAAACATGATAAATATAAATTTCCAATTTCAACCAAACATGCTAGAAATGCTCTAATTGAGCTAATTAGCTTATTGTGAGAATATTACAAACGTCTGACAAAACTGAAAAATGTAAATTTCCAATTTCAACCAAACATGCTAGAAATGCTCAAATTGCGCAAATAAGCCTACTGTAGGATATTTACAAACGTCTGACAAAACTGAAAAATGTAAATTTCCAATTTCAACCAAACATGCTAGAAATGCTCCAATTGAGCTAATTAGCTTATTGTGAGAATATTAAAAACGTCTGACAAAACTGAAAAATGTAATTTTCCAATTTCAACCAAACATGTTAGAAATGCTCCAATTGAGGTAATTAGCTTATTGTGAGAATATTACAAACGTCTGACAAAACTGAAAAATGTAAATTTCCAATTTCAACCAAACATGTTAGAAATGCTCCAATTGAGCTAATTAGCTTATTGTGAGAATATTACAAACGTCTGACAAAACTGAAAAATGTAAATTTCCAATTTCAACCAAACATGCTAGAAATGCTCCAATTGAGCTAATTAGCTTATTGTGAGAATATTGCAATTGTCTGACAAAAGTGAAAAATGAAAATTTCCAATTTCAACCAAACATGCTAGAAATGCTCCAATTGAGCTAATTAGCTTATTGTGAGAATATTACAAACGTCTGACAAAAGTGAAAAATGTAAATTTCCAATTTCAACCAAACATGCTAGAAATGCTCCAATTGAGCTAATTAGCTTATTGTGAGAATATTACAAACGTCTGACAAAACTGAAAAATGTAAATTTCCAATTTCAACCAAACATGCTAGAAATGCTCCAATTGAGCTAATTAGCTTATTGTGAGAATATTGCAATTGTCTGACAAAAGTGAAAAATGTAAATTTCCAATTTCAACCAAACATGCTAGAAATGCTCCAATTGAGGTAATTAGCTTATTGTGAGAATATTACAAACGTCTGACAAAACTGAAAAATGTAATTTTCCAATTTCAACCAAACATGTTAGAAATGCTCCAATTGAGCTAATTAGCTTATTGTGAGAATATTACAAACGTCTGACAAAACTGAAAAATGTAAATTTCCAATTTCAACCAAACATGCTAGAAATGCTCCAATTGAGCTAATTAGCTTATTGTGAGAATATTACAAATGTCTGACAAAACTGAAAAATGTAAATTTTCAATTTCAACCAAACATGCTAGAAATGCTCCAATTGAGCTAATTAGCTTATTGTGAGAATATTACAAACGTCTGACAACACTGAAAATGTAAATTTCCAATTTCAACCAAACATGCTAGAAATGCTCCAATTGAGCTAATTAGCTTATTGTGAAAATATTACAAACGTCTGACAAACATGATAAATGTAAATTTCCAATTTCAACCAAACATGCTAGAAATGCTCTAATTGAGCTAATTAGCTTATTGTGAGAATATTACAAACGTCTGACAAAACTGAAAAATGTAAATTTCCAATTTCAACCAAACATGCTAGAAATGCTCCAATTGAGCTAATTAGCTTATTGTGAGAATATTACAAACGTCTTACAACACTGAAAAATTCAAATTTCCAATTTCAACCAAACATGCTAGAAATGCTCCAATTGAGCTAATTAGCTTATTGTGAGAATATTGCAATTGTCTGACAAAAGTGAAAAATGTAAATTTCCAATTTCAACCAAACATGCTAGAAATGCTCCAATTGAGCTAATTAGCTTATTGTGAGAATATTACAAACGTCTGACAAAAGTGAAAAATGTAAATTTCCAATTTCAACCAAACATGCTAGAAATGCTCCAATTGAGCTAATTAGCTTATTGTGAGAATATTACAAACGTCTGACAAAACTGAAAAATGTAAATTTCCAATTTCAACCAAACATGCTAGAAATGCTCTAATTGAGCTAATTAGCTTATTGTGAGAATATTACAAACGTCTGACAAAACTGAAAAATGTAAATTTCCAATTTCAACCAAACATGCTAGAAATGCTCAAATTGCGCAAATAAGCCTACTGTAGGAATTTTACAAACGTCTGACAAAACTGAAAAATGTAAATTTCCAATTTCAACCAAACATGCTAGAAATGCTCCAATTGAGCTAATTAGCTTATTGTGAGAATATTACAAACGTCTGACAAAAGTGAAAAATGTAAATTTCCAATTTCAACCAAACATGCTAGAAATGCTCCAATTGAGCTAATTAGCTTATTGTGAGAATATTACAAACGTCTGACAAAACTGAAAAATGTAAATTTCCAATTTCAACCAAACATGCTAGAAATGCTCCAATTGAGCTAATTAGCTTATTGTGAGAATATTGCAATTGTCTGACAAAAGTGAAAAATGTAAATTTCCAATTTCAACCAAACATGCTAGAAATGCTCCAATTGAGCTAATTAGCTTATTGTGAGAATATTACAAACGTCTGACAAAACTGAAAAATGTAAATTTCCAATTTCAACCAAACATGCTAGAAATGCTCCAATTGAGCTAATTAGCTTATTGTGAGAATATTACAAACGTCTGACAAAAGTGAAAAATGTAAATTTCCAATTTCAACCAAACATGCTAGAAATGCTCCAATTGAGCTAATTAGCTTATTGTGAGAATATTACAAACGTCTGACAAACATGATAAATATAAATTTCCAATTTCAACCAAACATGCTAGAAATGCTCTAATTGAGCTAATTAGCTTATTGTGAGAATATTACAAACGTCTGACAAAACTGAAAAATGTAAATTTCCAATTTCAACCAAACATGCTAGAAATGCTCAAATTGCGCAAATAAGCCTACTGTAGGATATTTACAAACGTCTGACAAAACTGAAAAATGTAAATTTCCAATTTCAACCAAACATGCTAGAAATGCTCCAATTGAGCTAATTAGCTTATTGTGAGAATATTAAAAACGTCTGACAAAACTGAAAAATGTAATTTTCCAATTTCAACCAAACATGTTAGAAATGCTCCAATTGAGGTAATTAGCTTATTGTGAGAATATTACAAACGTCTGACAAAACTGAAAAATGTAAATTTCCAATTTCAACCAAACATGTTAGAAATGCTCCAATTGAGCTAATTAGCTTATTGTGAGAATATTACAAACGTCTGACAAAACTGAAAAATGTAAATTTCCAATTTCAACCAAACATGCTAGAAATGCTCCAATTGAGCTAATTAGCTTATTGTGAGAATATTGCAATTGTCTGACAAAAGTGAAAAATGTAAATTTCCAATTTCAACCAAACATGCTAGAAATGCTCCAATTGAGCTAATTAGCTTATTGTGAGAATATTACAAACGTCTGACAAAAGTGAAAAATGTAAATTTCCAATTTCAACCAAACATGCTAGAAATGCTCCAATTGAGCTAATTAGCTTATTGTGAGAATATTACAAACGTCTGACAAAACTGAAAAATGTAAATTTCCAATTTCAACCAAACATGCTAGAAATGCTCCAATTGAGCTAATTAGCTTATTGTGAGAATATTGCAATTGTCTGACAAAAGTGAAAAATGTAAATTTCCAATTTCAACCAAACATGCTAGAAATGCTCCAATTGAGGTAATTAGCTTATTGTGAGAATATTACAAACGTCTGACAAAACTGAAAAATGTAATTTTCCAATTTCAACCAAACATGTTAGAAATGCTCCAATTGAGCTAATTAGCTTATTGTGAGAATATTACAAACGTCTGAAAAAAACTGAAAAATGTAAATTTCCAATTTCAACCAAACATGCTAGAAATGCTCCAATTGAGCTAATTAGCTTATTGTGAGAATATTGCAATTGTCTGACAAAAGTGAAAAATGTAAATTTCCAATTTCAACCAAACATGCTAGAAATGCTCCAATTGAGCTAATTAGCTTATTGTGAGAATATTACAATCGTCTGACAAAAGTGAAAGATGTAAATTTCCAATTTCAACCAAACATGCTAGAAATGCTCCAATTGAGCTAATTAGCTTATTGTGAGAATATTACAAATGTCTGACAAAACTGAAAAATGTAAATTTTCAATTTCAACCAAACATGCTAGAAATGCTCCAATTGAGCTAATTAGCTTATTGTGAGAATATTACAAACGTCTGACAACACTGAAAATGTAAATTTCCAATTTCAACCAAACATGCTAGAAATGCTCCAATTGAGCTAATTAGCTTATTGTGAAAATATTACAAACGTCTGACAAACATGATAAATGTAAATTTCCAATTTCAACCAAACATGCTAGAAATGCTCTAATTGAGCTAATTAGCTTATTGTGAGAATATTACAAACGTCTGACAAAAGTGAAAAATGTAAATTTCCAATTTCAACCAAACATGCTAGAAATGCTCCAATTGAGGTAATTAGCTTATTGTGAGAATATTACAAACGTCTGACAAAACTGAAAAATGTAATTTTCCAATTTCAACCAAACATGTTAGAAATGCTCCAATTGAGCTAATTAGCTTATTGTGAGAATATTACAAACGTCTGACAAAACTGAAAAATGTAAATTTCCAATTTCAACCAAACATGCTAGAAATGCTCCAATTGAGCTAATTAGCTTATTGTGAGAATATTCCAATTGTCTGACAAAAGTGAAAAATGTAAATTTCCAATTTCAACCAAACATGCTAGAAATGCTCCAATTGAGCTAATTAGCTTATTGTGAGAATATTACAATCGTCTGACAAAAGTGAAAAATGTAAATTTCCAATTTCAACCAAACATGCTAGAAATGCTCCAATTGAGCTAATTAGCTTATTGTGAGAATATTACAAATGTCTGACAAAACTGAAAAATGTAAATTTTCAATTTCAACCAAACATGCTAGAAATGCTCCAATTGAGCTAATTAGCTTATTGTGAGAATATTACAAACGTCTGACAACACTGAAAATGTAAATTTCCAATTTCAACCAAACATGCTAGAAATGCTCCAATTGAGCTAATTAGCTTATTGTGAAAATATTACAAACGTCTGACAAACATGATAAATGTAAATTTCCAATTTCAACCAAACATGCTAGAAATGCTCCAATTGAGCTAATTAGCTTATTGTGAGAATATTACAAACGTCTGACAAAACTGAAAAATGTAAATTTCCAATTTCAACCAAACATGCTAGAAATGCTCCAATTGAGCTAATTAGCTTATTGTGAGAATATTACAAACGTCTTACAACACTGAAAAATTCAAATTTCCAATTTCAACCAAACATGCTAGAAATGCTCCAATTGAGCTAATTAGCTTATTGTGAGAATATTGCAATTGTCTGACAAAAGTGAAAAATGTAAATTTCCAATTTCAACCAAACATGCTAGAAATGCTCCAATTGAGCTAATTAGCTTATTGTGAGAATATTACAAACGTCTGACAAAAGTGAAAAATGTAAATTTCCAAATTCAACCAAACATGCTAGAAATGCTCCAATTGAGCTAATTAGCTTATTGTGAGAATATTACAAACGTCTGACAAACATGATAAATATAAATTTCCAATTTCAACCAAACATGCTAGAAATGCTCTAATTGAGCTAATTAGCTTATTGTGAGAATATTACAAACGTCTGACAAAACTGAAAAATGTAAATTTCCAATTTCAACCAAACATGCTAGAAATGCTCAAATTGCGCAAATAAGCCTACTGTAGGAATTTTACAAACGTCTGACAAAACTGAAAAATGTAAATTTCCAATTTCAACCAAACATGCTAGAAATGCTCCAATTGAGCTAATTAGCTTATTGTGAGAATATTACAAACGTCTGACAAAAGTGAAAAATGTAAATTTCCAATTTCAACCAAACATGCTAGAAATGCTCCAATTGAGCTAATTAGCTTATTGTGAGAATATTACAAACGTCTGACAAAACTGAAAAATGTAAATTTCCAATTTCAACCAAACATGCTAGAAATGCTCCAATTGAGCTAATTAGCTTATTGTGAGAATATTGCAATTGTCTGACAAAAGTGAAAAATGTAAATTTCCAATTTCAACCAAACATGCTAGAAATGCTCCAATTGAGCTAATTAGCTTATTGTGAGAATATTACAAACGTCTGACAAAAGTGAAAAATGTAAATTTCCAATTTCAACCAAACATGCTAGAAATGCTCCAATTGAGCTAATTAGCTTATTGTGAGAATATTACAAACGTCTGACAAAAGTGAAAAATGTAAATTTCCAATTTCAACCAAACATGCTAGAAATGCTCCAATTGAGCTAATTAGCTTATTGTGAGAATATTACAAACGTCTGACAAACATGATAAATATAAATTTCCAATTTCAACCAAACATGCTAGAAATGCTCTAATTGAGCTAATTAGCTTATTGTGAGAATATTACAAACGTCTGACAAAACTGAAAAATGTAAATTTCCAATTTCAACCAAACATGCTAGAAATGCTCAAATTGCGCAAATAAGCCTACTGTAGGATATTTACAAACGTCTGACAAAACTGAAAAATGTAAATTTCCAATTTCAACCAAACATGCTAGAAATGCTCCAATTGAGCTAATTAGCTTATTGTGAGAATATTAAAAACGTCTGACAAAACTGAAAAATGTAATTTTCCAATTTCAACCAAACATGTTAGAAATGCTCCAATTGAGGTAATTAGCTTATTGTGAGAATATTACAAACGTCTGACAAAACTGAAAAATGTAAATTTCCAATTTCAACCAAACATGTTAGAAATGCTCCAATTGAGCTAATTAGCTTATTGTGAGAATATTACAAACGTCTGACAAAACTGAAAAATGTAAATTTCCAATTTCAACCAAACATGCTAGAAATGCTCCAATTGAGCTAATTAGCTTATTGTGAGAATATTGCAATTGTCTGACAAAAGTGAAAAATGTAAATTTCCAATTTCAACCAAACATGCTAGAAATGCTCCAATTGAGCTAATTAGCTTATTGTGAGAATATTACAAACGTCTGACAAAAGTGAAAAATGTAAATTTCCAATTTCAACCAAACATGCTAGAAATGCTCCAATTGAGCTAATTAGCTTATTGTGAGAATATTACAAACGTCTGACAAAACTGAAAAATGTAAATTTCCAATTTCAACCAAACATGCTAGAAATGCTCCAATTGAGCTAATTAGCTTATTGTGAGAATATTGCAATTGTCTGACAAAAGTGAAAAATGTAAATTTCCAATTTCAACCAAACATGCTAGAAATGCTCCAATTGAGGTAATTAGCTTATTGTGAGAATATTACAAACGTCTGACAAAACTGAAAAATGTAATTTTCCAATTTCAACCAAACATGTTAGAAATGCTCCAATTGAGCTAATTAGCTTATTGTGAGAATATTACAAACGTCTGACAAAACTGAAAAATGTAAATTTCCAATTTCAACCAAACATGCTAGAAATGCTCCAATTGAGCTAATTAGCTTATTGTGAGAATATTGCAATTGTCTGACAAAAGTGAAAAATGTAAATTTCCAATTTCAACCAAACATGCTAGAAATGCTCCAATTGAGCTAATTAGCTTATTGTGAGAATATTACAATCGTCTGACAAAAGTGAAAGATGTAAATTTCCAATTTCAACCAAACATGCTAGAAATGCTCCAATTGAGCTAATTAGCTTATTGTGAGAATATTACAAATGTCTGACAAAACTGAAAAATGTAAATTTTCAATTTCAACCAAACATGCTAGAAATGCTCCAATTGAGCTAATTAGCTTATTGTGAGAATATTACAAACGTCTGACAACACTGAAAATGTAAATTTCCAATTTCAACCAAACATGCTAGAAATGCTCCAATTGAGCTAATTAGCTTATTGTGAAAATATTACAAACGTCTGACAAACATGATAAATGTAAATTTCCAATTTCAACCAAACATGCTAGAAATGCTCTAATTGAGCTAATTAGCTTATTGTGAGAATATTACAAACGTCTGACAAAACTGAAAAATGTAAATTTCCAATTTCAACCAAACATGCTAGAAATGCTCCACTTGAGCTAATTAGCTTATTGTGAGAATATTACAAACGTCTTACAACACTGAAAAATTCAAATTTCCAATTTCAACCAAACATGCTAGAAATGCTCCAATTGAGCTAATTAGCTTATTGTGAGAATATTGCAATTGTCTGACAAAAGTGAAAAATGTAAATTTCCAATTTCAACCAAACATGCTAGAAATGCTCCAATTGAGCTAATTAGCTTATTGTGAGAATATTACAAACGTCTGACAAAAGTGAACAATGTAAATTTCCAATTTCAACCAAACATGCTAGAAATGCTCCAATTGAGCTAATTAGCTTTTTGTGAGAATATTACAAACGTCTGACAAAAGTGAAAAATGTAAATTTCCAATTTCAACCAAACATGCTAGAAATGCTCCAATTGAGCTAATTAGCTTATTGTGAGAATATTACAAACGTCTGACAAACATGATAAATATAAATTTCCAATTTCAACCAAACATGCTAGAAATGCTCAAATTGCGCAAATAAGCCTACTGTAGGAATTTTACAAACGTCTGACAAAAGTGAAAAATGTAAATTTCTAATTTCAACCAAACATGCTAGAAATGCTCCAATTGAGCTAATTAGCTTATTGTGAGAATATTACAAACGTCTGACAAAACTGAAAAATGTAAATTTCCAATTTCAACCAAACATGCTAGAAATGCTCCAATTGAGCTAATTAGCTTATTGTGAGAATATTACAAACGTCTGACAAAACTGAAAAATGTAAATTTCCAATTTCAACCAAACATGCTAGAAATGCTCAAATTGCGCAAATAAGCCTACTGTAGGATATTTACAAACGTCTGACAAAACTGAAAAATGTAAATTTCCAATTTCAACCAAACATGCTAGAAATGCTCCAATTGAGCTAATTAGCTTATTGTGAGAATATTAAAAACGTCTGACAAAACTGAAAAATGTAATTTTCCAATTTCAACCAAACATGTTAGAAATGCTCCAATTGAGGTAATTAGCTTATTGTGAGAATATTACAATCGTCTGACAAAACTGAAAAATGTAAATTTCCAATTTCAACCAAACATGCTAGAAATGCTCCAATTGAGCTAATTAGCTTATTGTGAGAATATTGCAATTGTCTGACAAAAGTGAAAAATGTAAATTTCCAATTTCAACCAAACATGCTAGAAATGCTCCAATTGAGCTAATTAGCTTATTGTGAGAATATTACAAACGTCTGACAAAAGTGAAAAATGTAAATTTCCAATTTCAACCAAACATGCTAGAAATGCTCCAATTGAGCTAATTAGCTTATTGTGAGAATATTACAAACGTCTGACAAAACTGAAAAATGTAAATTTCCAATTTCAACCAAACATGCTAGAAATGCTCCAATTGAGCTAATTAGCTTATTGTGAGAATATTGCAATTGTCTGACAAAAGTGAAAAATGTAAATTTCCAATTTCAACCAAACATGCTAGAAATGCTCCAATTGAGGTAATTAGCTTATTGTGAGAATATTACAAACGTCTGACAAAACTGAAAAATGTAATTTTCCAATTTCAACCAAACATGTTAGAAATGCTCCAATTGAGCTAATTAGCTTATTGTGAGAATATTACAAACGTCTGACAAAAGTGAAAAATGTAAATTTCCAATTTCAACCAAACATGCTAGAAATGCTCCAATTGAGCTAATTAGCTTATTGTGAGAATATTACAATCGTCTGACAAAAGTGAAAAATGTAAATTTCCAATTTCAACCAAACATGCTAGAAATGCTCCAATTGAGGTAATTAGCTTATTGTGAGAATATTACAAACGTCTGACAAAACTGAAAAATGTAATTTTCCAATTTCAACCAAACATGTTAGAAATGCTCCAATTGAGCTAATTAGCTTATTGTGAGAATATTACAAACGTCTGACAAAACTGAAAAATGTAAATTTCCAATTTCAACCAAACATGCTAGAAATGCTCCAATTGAGCTAATTAGCTTATTGTGAGAATATTGCAATTGTCTGACAAAAGTGAAAAATGTAAATTTCCAATTTCAACCAAACATGCTAGAAATGCTCCAATTGAGCTAATTAGCTTATTGTGAGAATATTACAATCGTCTGACAAAAGTGAAAGATGTAAATTTCCAATTTCAACCAAACATGCTAGAAATGCTCCAATTGAGCTAATTAGCTTATTGTGAGAATATTACAAATGTCTGACAAAACTGAAAAATGTAAATTTTCAATTTCAACCAAACATGCTAGAAATGCTCCAATTGAGCTAATTAGCTTATTGTGAGAATATTACAAACGTCTGACAACACTGAAAATGTAAATTTCCAATTTCAACCAAACATGCTAGAAATGCTCCAATTGAGCTAATTAGCTTATTGTGAAAATATTACAAACGTCTGACAAACATGATAAATGTAAATTTCCAATTTCAACCAAACATGCTAGAAATGCTCTAATTGAGCTAACTAGCTTATTGTGAGAATATTACAAACGTCTGACAAAACTGAAAAATGTAAATTTCCAATTTCAACCAAACATGCTAGAAATGCTCCAATTGAGCTAATTAGCTTATTGTGAGAATATTACAAACGTCTTACAACACTGAAAAATTCAAATTTCCAATTTCAACCAAACATGCTAGAAATGCTCCAATTGAGCTAATTAGCTTATTGTGAGAATATTGCAATTGTCTGACAAAAGTGAAAAATGTAAATTTCCAATTTCAACCAAACATGCTAGAAATGCTCCAATTGAGCTAATTAGCTTATTGTGAGAATATTACAAACGTCTGACAAAAGTGAACAATGTAAATTTCCAATTTCAACCAAACATGCTAGAAATGCTCCAATTGAGCTAATTAGCTTTTTGTGAGAATATTACAAACGTCTGACAAAAGTGAAAAATGTAAATTTCCAATTTCAACCAAACATGCTAGAAATGCTCCAATTGAGCTAATTAGCTTATTGTGAGAATATTACAAACGTCTGACAAACATGATAAATATAAATTTCCAATTTCAACCAAACATGCTAGAAATGCTCAAATTGCGCAAATAAGCCTACTGTAGGAATTTTACAAACGTCTGACAAAACTGAAAAATGTAAATTTCCAATTTCAACCAAACATGCTAGAAATGCTCCAATTGAGCTAATTAGCTTATTGTGAGAATATTACAAACGTCTGACAAAACTGAAAAATGTAAATTTCCAATTTCAACCAAACATGCTAGAAATGCTCCAATTGAGCTAATTAGCTTATTGTGAGAATATTACAAACGTCTGACAAAACTGAAAAATGTAAATTTCCAATTTCAACCAAACATGCTAGAAATGCTCCAATTGAGCTAATTAGCTTATTGTGAGAATATTACAAACGTCTGACAAAACTGAAAAATGTAAATTTCCAATTTCAACCAAACATGCTAGAAATGCTCCAATTGAGCTAATTAGCTTATTGTGAGAATATTGCAATTGTCTGACAAAAGTGAAAAATGTAAATTTCCAATTTCAACCAAACATGCTAGAAATGCTCCAATTGAGCTAATTAGCTTATTGTGAGAATATTACAAACGTCTGACAAAACTGAAAAATGTAAATTTCCAATTTCAACCAAACATGCTAGAAATGCTCCAATTGAGCTAATTAGCTTATTGTGAGAATATTGCAATTGTCTGACAAAAGTGAAAAATGTAAATTTCCAATTTCAACCAAACATGCTAGAAATGCTCCAATTGAGGTAATTAGCTTATTGTGAGAATATTACAAACGTCTGACAAAACTGAAAAATGTAATTTTCCAATTTCAACCAAACATGTTAGAAATGCTCCAATTGAGCTAATTAGCTTATTGTGAGAATATTACAAACGTCTGACAAAACTGAAAAATTCAAATTTCCAATTTCAACCAAACATGCTAGAAATGCTCCAATTGAGCTAATTAGCTTTTTGTGAGAATATTACAAACGTCTGACAAAAGTGAAAAATGTAAATTTCCAATTTCAACCAAACATGCTAGAAATGCTCCAATTGAGCTAATTAGCTTATTGTGAGAATATTACAAACGTCTGACAAACATGATAAATATAAATTTCCAATTTCAACCAAACATGCTAGAAATGCTCAAATTGCGCAAATAAGCCTACTGTAGGAATTTTACAAACGTCTGACAAAACTGAAAAATGTAAATTTCCAATTTCAACCAAACATGCTAGAAATGCTCCAATTGAGCTAATTAGCTTATTGTGAGAATATTACAAACGTCTGACAAAACTGAAAAATGTAAATTTCCAATTTCAACCAAACATGCTAGAAATGCTCCAATTGAGCTAATTAGCTTATTGTGAGAATATTACAAACGTCTGACAAAACTGAAAAATGTAAATTTCCAATTTCAACCAAACATGCTAGAAATGCTCCAATTGAGCTAATTAGCTTATTGTGAGAATATTACAAACGTCTGACAAAACTGAAAAATGTAAATTTCCAATTTCAACCAAACATGCTAGAAATGCTCCAATTGAGCTAATTAGCTTATTGTGAGAATATTGCAATTGTCTGACAAAAGTGAAAAATGTAAATTTCCAATTTCAACCAAACATGCTAGAAATGCTCCAATTGAGCTAATTAGCTTATTGTGAGAATATTACAAACGTCTGACAAAACTGAAAAATGTAAATTTCCAATTTCAACCAAACATGCTAGAAATGCTCCAATTGAGCTAATTAGCTTATTGTGAGAATATTGCAATTGTCTGACAAAAGTGAAAAATGTAAATTTCCAATTTCAACCAAACATGCTAGAAATGCTCCAATTGAGGTAATTAGCTTATTGTGAGAATATTACAAACGTCTGACAAAACTGAAAAATGTAATTTTCCAATTTCAACCAAACATGTTAGAAATGCTCCAATTGAGCTAATTAGCTTATTGTGAGAATATTACAATCGTCTGACACAAGTGAAAAATGTAAATTTCCTGTTTCAACCAAACATGCTAGAAATGCTCCAATTGAGCTAATTAGCTTATTGTGAGAATATTACAAACGTCTGACAACACTGAAAATGTAAATTTCCAATTTCAACCAAACATGCTAGAAATGCTCCAATTGAGCTAATTAGCTTATTGTGAAAATATTACAAACGTCTGACAAACTTGATAAATGTAAATTTCCAATTTTAACCAAACATGCTAGAAATGCTCTAATTGAGCTAATTAGCTTATTGTGAGAATATTACAAACGTCTGACAAAACTGAAAAATGTAAATTTCCAATTTCAACCAAACATGCTAGAAATGCTCCAATTGAGCTAATTAGCTTATTGTGAGAATATTACAAACGTCTTACAACACTGAAAAATTCAAATTTCCAATTTCAACCAAACATGCTAGAAATGCTCCAATTGAGCTAATTAGCTTATTGTGAGAATATTGCAATTGTCTGACAAAAGTGAAAAATGTAAATTTCCAATTTCAACCAAACATGCTAGAAATGCTCCAATTGAGCTAATTAGCTTATTGTGAGAATATTACAAACGTCTGACAAACATGATAAATATAAATTTCCAATTTCCACCAAACATGCTAGAAATGCTCTAATTGAGCTAATTAGCTTATTGTGAGAATATTACAAACGTCTGACAAAACTGAAAAATGTAAATTTCCAATTTCAACCAAACATGCTAGAAATGCTCAAATTGCGCAAATAAGCCTACTGTAGGAATTTTACAAACGTCTGACAAAACTGAAAAATGTAAATTTCCAATTTCAACCAAACATGCTAGAAATGCTCCAATTGAGCTAATTAGCTTATTGTGAGAATATTACAAACGTCTGACAAAACTGAAAAATGTAAACTTCCAATTTCAACCAAACATGCTAGAAATGCTCCAATTGAGCTAATTAGCTTATTGTGAGAATATTGCAATTGTCTTACAAAAGTGAAAAATGTAAATTTCCAATTTCAACCAAACATGCTAGAAATGCTCCAATTGAGCTAATTAGCTTATTGTGAGAATATTAAAAACGTCTGACAAAACTGAAAAATGTAATTTTCCAATTTCAACCAAACATGTTAGAAATGCTCCAATTGAGCTAATTAGCTTATTGTGAGAATATTACAAACGTCTGACAAAACTGAAAAATGTAAATTTCCAATTTCAACCAAACATGCTAGAAATGCTCCAATTGAGCTAATTAGCTTATTGTGAGAATATTGCAATTGTCTGACAAAAGTGAAAAATGTAAATTTCCATTTTTAACCAAACATGCTAGAAATGCTCCAATTGAGCTAATTAGCTTATTGTGAGAATATTACAAACGTCTGACAACACTGAAAAATGTAAATTTCCAATTTCAACCAAACATGCTAGAAATGCTCCAATTGAGCTAAGTAGCTTATTGTGAGAATATTACAAACGTCTGACAAAAGTGAAAAATGTAAATTTCCAATTTCAACCAAACATGCTAGAAATGCTCCAATTGAGCTAATTAGCTTATTGTGAAAATATTACAAACGTCTGACAAAACTGAATAATGTAAATTTTCAATTTCAACCAAACATGCTAGAAATGCTCCAATTGAGCTAATTAGCTTATTGTGAGAATATTACAAACGTCTGACAACACTGAAAAATGTAAATTTCCAATTTCAACCAAACGTGCTAGAAGTGCTCCAATTGAGCTAATTAGCTCATTGTGAAAATATTACAAACGTCTGACAAACATGATAAATGTAAATTTCCAATTTCAACCAAACATGCTAGAAAAGCTCTAATTGAGCTAATTAGCTTATTGTGAGAATATTACAAACGTCTGACAAAACTGAAAAATGTAAATTTCCAATTTCAACCAAACATGCTAGAAATGCTCCAATTGAGCTAATTAGCTTATTGTGAGAATATTACAAACGTCTGACAACACTGAAAAATGTAAATTTCCAATTTCAACCAAACATGCTAGAAATGCTCCAATTGAGCTAATTAGCTTATTGTGAGAATATTGCAATTGTCTGACAAAAGTGAAAAATGTAAATTTCCAATTTCAACCAAACATGCTAGAAATGCTCCAATTGAGCTAATTAGCTTATTGTGAGAATATTACAAACGTCTGACAAAAGTGAAAAATGTAAATTTCCAATTTCAACCAAACATGCTAGAAATGCTCCAATTGAGCTAATTAGCTTATTGTGAGAATATTGCAATTGTCTGACAAAAGTGAAAAATGTAAATTTCCAATTTCAACCAAACATGCTAGAAATGCTCCAATTGAGCTAATTAGCTTATTGTGAGAATATTACAAACGTCTGACAAAACTGAAAAATGTAAATTTCCAATTTCAACCAAACATGCTAGAAATGCTCCAATTGAGCTAATTAGCTTATTGTGAGAATATTGCAATTGTCTGACAAAAGTGAAAAATGTAAATTTCCAATTTCAACCAAACATGCTAGAAATGCTCCAATTGAGCTAATTAGCTTATTGTGAGAATATTACAAACGTCTGACAAAAGTGAAAAATGTAAATTTCCAATTTCAACCAAACATGCTAGAAATGCTCCAATTGAGCTAATTAGCTTATTGTGAGAATATTACAAACGTCTGACAAACATGATAAATATAAATTTCCAATTTCAACCAAACATGCTAGAAATGCTCTAATTGAGCTAATTAGCTTATTGTGAGAATATTACAAACGTCTGACAAAACTGAAAAATGTAAATTTCCAATTTCAACCAAACATGCTAGAAATGCTCAAATTGCGCAAATAAGCCTACTGTAGGCATTTTACAAACGTCTGACAAAACTGAAAAATGTAAATTTCCAATTTCAACCAAACATACTAGAAATGCTCCAATTGAGCTAATCAGCTTATTGTGAGAATATTACAAACGTCTGACAAAACTGAAAAATGTAAATTTCCAATTTCAACCAAACATGCTAGAAATGCTCCAATAGAGCTAATTAGCTTATTGTGAGAATATTGCAATTGTCTGACAAAAGTGAAAAATGTAAATTTCCATTTTTAACCAAACATGCTAGAAATGCTCCAATTGAGCTAATTAGCTTATTGTGAGAATATTAAAAACGTCTGACAAAACTGAAAAATGTAATTTTCCAATTTCAACCAAACATGTTAGAAATGCTCCAATTGAGCTAATTAGCTTATTGTGAGAATATTACAAACGTCTGACAAAACTGAAAAATGTAAATTTCCAATTTCAACCAAACATGCTAGAAATGCTCCAATTGAGCTAATTAGCTTATTGTGAGAATATTGCAATTGTCTGACAAAAGTGAAAAATGTAAATTTCCATTTTTAACCAAACATGCTACAAATGCTCCAATTGAGCTAATTAGCTTATTGTGAGAATATTACAAACGTCTGACAACACTGAAAAATGTAAATTTCCAATTTCAACCAAACATGCTAGAAATGCTTCAATTGAGCTAATTAGCTTATTGTGAGAATATTGCAATTGTCTGACAAAAGTGAAAAATGTAAATTTCCAATTTCAACCAAACATGCTAGAAATGCTCCAATTGAGCTAATTAGCTTATTGTGAGAATATTACAAACGTCTGACAAAAGTGAAAAATGTAAACTTCCAATTTCAACAAAACATGCTAGAAATGCTCCAATTGAGCTAATTAGCTTATTGTGAGAATATTACAAACGTCTGACAAAAGTGAAAAATGTAAATTTCCAATTTCAACCAAACATGCTAGAAATGCTCCAATTGAGCTAATTAGCTTATTGTGAGAATATTACAAACGTCTGACAAACATGATAAATATAAATTTCCAATTTCAACCAAACATGCTAGAAATGCTCTAATTGAGCTAATTAGCTTATTGTGAGAATATTACAAATGTCTGACAAACATGATAAAATGTAAATTTCCAATTTCAACCAAACTTGCTAGAAATGCTCTAATTGAGCTAATTAGCTTATTGTGAGAATATTACAAACGTCTGACAAAACTGAAAAATGTAAATTTCCAATTTCAACCAAACATGCTAGAAATGCTCAAATTGCGCAAATAAGCCTACTGTAGGAATTTTACAAACGTCTGACAAAACTGAAAAATGTAAATTTCCAATTTCAACCAAACATGCTAGAAATGCTCCAATTGAGCTAATTAGCTTATTGTGAGAATATTACAAACGTCTGACAACACTGAAAAATTCAAATTTCCAATTTCAACCAAACATGCTAGAAATGCTCCAATTGAGCTAATTAGCTTATTGTGAGAATATTGCAATTGTCTGACAAAAGTGAAAAATGTAAATTTCCAATTTCAACCAAACATGATAGAAATGCTCCAATTGAGCTAATTAGCTTATTGTGAGAATATTACAAACGTCTGACAAAAGTGAGAAATGTAAATTTCCAATTTCAACCAAACATGCTAGAAATGCTCCAATTGAGCTAATTAGCTTATTGTGAGAATATTACAAACGTCTGACAAACATGATAAATATAAATTTCCAATTTCAACCAAACATGCTAGAAATGCTCTAATCGAGCTAATTAGCTTATTGTGAGAATATTACAAACGTCTGACAAAACTGAAAAATGTAAATTTCCAATTTCAACCAAACATGCTAGAAATGCTCAAATTGCGCAAATAAGCCTACTGTAGGAATTTTACAAACGTCTGACAAAACTGAAAAATGTAAATTTCCAATTTCAACCAAACATACTAGAAATGCTCCAATTGAGCTAATCAGCTTATTGTGAGAATATTACAAACGTCTGACAAAACTGAAAAATGTAAATTTCCAATTTCAACCAAACATGCTAGAAATGCTCCAATAGAGCTAATTAGCTTATTGTGAGAATATTGCAATTGTCTGACAAAAGCTAAAAATGTAAATTTCCAATTTCAACCAAACATGCTAGAAATGCTCCAATTGAGGTAATTAGCTTATTGTGAGAGTATTAAAAACGTCTGACAAAACTGAAAAATGTAATTTTCCAATTTCAACCAAAGATGTTAGAAATGCTCCAATTGAGCTAATTAGCTTATTGTGAGAATATTACAAACGTCTGACAAAACTGAAAAATGTAAATTTCCAATTTCAACCAAACATGCTAGAAATGCTCCAATTGAGCTAATTAGCTTATTGTGAGAATATTGCAATTGTCTGACAAAAGTGAAAAATGTAAATTTCCAATTTCAACCAAACATGCTAGAAATGCTCCAATTGAGCTAATTAGCTTATTGTGAGAATATTACAAACGTCTGACAACACTGAAAATGTAAATTTCCAATTTCAACCAAACATGCTAGAAATGCTCCAATTGAGCTAATTAGCTTATTGTGAGAATATTACAAACGTCTGACAACACTGAAAAATTCGAATTTCCAATTTCAACCAAACATGCTAGAAATGCTCCAATTGAGCTAATTAGCTTATTGTGAGAATATTGCAATTGTCTGACAAAAGTGAAAAATGTAAATTTCCAATTTCAACCAAACATGCTAGAAATGCTCCAATTGAGCTAATTAGCTTATTGTGAGAATATTACAAACGTCTGACAAAACTGAAAAATGTAAATTTCCAATTTCAACCAAACATGCTAGAAATGCTCCAATTGAGCTAATTAGCTTATTGTGAGAATATTGCAATTGTCTGACAAAAGTGAAAAATGTAAATTTCCAATTTCAACCAAACATGCTAGAAATGCTCCAATTGAGCTAATTAGCTTATTGTGAGAATATTACAAACGTCTGACAAAAGTGAAAAATGTAAATTTCCAATTTCAACCAAACATGCTAGAAATGCTCCAATTGAGCTAATTAGCTTATTGTGAGAATATTACAAACGTCTGACAAACATGATAAATATAAATTTCCAATTTCAACCAAACATGCTAGAAATGCTCTAATTGAGCTAATTAGCTTATTGTGAGAATATTACAAACGTCTGACAAAACTGAAAAATGTAAATTTCCAATTTCAACCAAACATGCTAGAAATGCTCAAATTGCGCAAATAAGCCTAATGTAGGCATTTTACAAACGTCTGACAAAACTGAAAAATGTAAATTTCCAATTTCAACCAAACATACTAGAAATGCTCCAATTGAGCTAATCAGCTTATTGTGAGAATATTACAAACGTCTGACAAAACTGAAAAATGTAAATTTCCAATTTCAACCAAACATGCTAGAAATGCTCCAATAGAGCTAATTAGCTTATTGTGAGAATATTGCAATTGTCTGACAAAAGTGAAAAATGTAAATTTCCATTTTTAACCAAACATGCTAGAAATGCTCCAATTGAGCTAATTAGCTTATTGTGAGAATATTAAAAACGTCTGACAAAACTGAAAAATGTAATTTTCCAATTTCAACCAAACATGTTAGAAATGCTCCAATTGAGCTAATTAGCTTATTGTGAGAATATTACAAACGTCTGACAAAACTGAAAAATGTAAATTTCCAATTTCAACCAAACATGCTAGAAATGCTCCAATTGAGCTAATTAGCTTATTGTGAGAATATTGCAATTGTCTGACAAAAGTGAAAAATGTAAATTTCCATTTTTAACCAAACATGCTACAAATGCTCCAATTGAGCTAATTAGCTTATTGTGAGAATATTACAAACGTCTGACAACACTGAAAAATGTAAATTTCCAATTTCAACCAAACATGCTAGAAATGCTTCAATTGAGCTAATTAGCTTATTGTGAGAATATTGCAATTGTCTGACAAAAGTGAAAAATGTAAATTTCCAATTTCAACCAAACATGCTAGAAATGCTCCAATTGAGCTAATTAGCTTATTGTGAGAATATTACAAACGTCTGACAAAAGTGAAAAATGTAAACTTCCAATTTCAACAAAACATGCTAGAAATGCTCCAATTGAGCTAATTAGCTTATTGTGAGAATATTACAAACGTCTGACAAAAGTGAAAAATGTAAATTTCCAATTTCAACCAAACATGCTAGAAATGCTCCAATTGAGCTAATTAGCTTATTGTGAGAATATTACAAACGTCTGACAAACATGATAAATATAAATTTCCAATTTCAACCAAACATGCTAGAAATGCTCTAATTGAGCTAATTAGCTTATTGTGAGAATATTACAAATGTCTGACAAACATGATAAAATGTAAATTTCCAATTTCAACCAAACTTGCTAGAAATGCTCTAATTGAGCTAATTAGCTTATTGTGAGAATATTACAAACGTCTGACAAAACTGAAAAATGTAAATTTCCAATTTCAACCAAACATGCTAGAAATGCTCAAATTGCGCAAATAAGCCTACTGTAGGAATTTTACAAACGTCTGACAAAACTGAAAAATGTAAATTTCCAATTTCAACCAAACATGCTAGAAATGCTCCAATTGAGCTAATTAGCTTATTGTGAGAATATTACAAACGTCTGACAACACTGAAAAATTCAAATTTCCAATTTCAACCAAACATGCTAGAAATGCTCCAATTGAGCTAATTAGCTTATTGTGAGAATATTGCAATTGTCTGACAAAAGTGAAAAATGTAAATTTCCAATTTCAACCAAACATGATAGAAATGCTCCAATTGAGCTAATTAGCTTATTGTGACAATATTACAAACGTCTGACAAAAGTGAAAAATGTAAATTTCCAATTTCAACCAAACATGCTAGAAATGCTCCAATTGAGCTAATTAGCTTATTGTGAGAATATTACAAACGTCTGACAAACATGATAAATATAAATTTCCAATTTCAACCAAACATGCTAGAAATGCTCTAATCGAGCTAATTAGCTTATTGTGAGAATATTACAAACGTCTGACAAAACTGAAAAATGTAAATTTCCAATTTCAACCAAACATGCTAGAAATGCTCAAATTGCGCAAATAAGCCTACTGTAGGAATTTTACAAACGTCTGACAAAACTGAAAAATGTAAATTTCCAATTTCAACCAAACATACTAGAAATGCTCCAATTGAGCTAATCAGCTTATTGTGAGAATATTACAAACGTCTGACAAAACTGAAAAATGTAAATTTCCAATTTCAACCAAACATGCTAGAAATGCTCCAATAGAGCTAATTAGCTTATTGTGAGAATATTGCAATTGTCTGACAAAAGCTAAAAATGTAAATTTCCAATTTCAACCAAACATGCTAGAAATGCTCCAATTGAGGTAATTAGCTTATTGTGAGAGTATTAAAAACGTCTGACAAAACTGAAAAATGTAATTTTCCAATTTCAACCAAAGATGTTAGAAATGCTCCAATTGAGCTAATTAGCTTATTGTGAGAATATTACAAACGTCTGACAAAACTGAAAAATGTAAATTTCCAATTTCAACCAAACATGCTAGAAATGCTCCAATTGAGCTAATTAGCTTATTGTGAGAATATTGCAATTGTCTGACAAAAGTGAAAAATGTAAATTTCCAATTTCAACCAAACATGCTAGAAATGCTCCAATTGAGCTAATTAGCTTATTGTGAGAATATTACAAACGTCTGACAACACTGAAAATGTAAATTTCCAATTTCAACCAAACATGCTAGAAATGCTCCAATTGAGCTAATTAGCTTATTGTGAGAATATTACAAACGTCTGACAACACTGAAAAATTCGAATTTCCAATTTCAACCAAACATGCTAGAAATGCTCCAATTGAGCTAATTAGCTTATTGTGAGAATATTGCAATTGTCTGACAAAAGTGAAAAATGTAAATTTCCAATTTCAACCAAACATGCTAGAAATGCTCCAATTGAGCTAATTAGCTTATTGTGAGAATATTACAAACGTCTGACAAAAGTGAAAAATGTAAATTTCCAAATTCAACCAAACATGCTAGAAATGCTCCAATTGAGCTAATTAGCTTATTGTGAGAATATTACAAACGTCTGACAAACATGATAAATATAAATTTCCAATTTCAACCAAACATGCTAGAAATGCTCTAATTGAGCTAATTAGCTTATTGTGAGAATATTACAAACGTCTGACAAAACTGAAAAATGTAAATTTCCAATTTCAACCAAACATGCTAGAAATGCTCCAATTGAGCTAATTAGCTTATTGTGAGAATATTACAAACGTCTGACAAAACTGAAAAATGTAAATTTCCAATTTCAACCAAACATGCTAGAAATGCTCCAATTGAGCTAATTAGCTTATTGTGAGAATATTGCAATTGTCTTACAAAAGTGAAAAATGTAAATTTCCAATTTCAACCAAACATGCTAGAAATGCTCCAATTGAGCTAATTAGCTTATTGTGAGAATATTAAAAACGTCTGACAAAACTGAAAAATGTAATTTTCCAATTTCAACCAAACATGTTAGAAATGCTCCAATTGAGCTAATTAGCTTATTGTGAGAATATTACAAACGTCTGACAAAACTGAAAAATGTAAATTTCCAATTTCAACCAAACATGCTAGAAATGCTCCAATTGAGCTAATTAGCTTATTGTGAGAATATTGCAATTGTCTGACAAAAGTGAAAAATGTAAATTTCCATTTTAAACCAAACATGCTAGAAATGCTCCAATTGAGCTAATTAGCTTATTGTGAGAATATTACAAACGTCTGACAACACTGAAAAATGTAAATTTCCAATTTCAACCAAACATGCTAGAAATGCTCCAATTGAGCTAATTAGCTTATTGTGAGAATATTGCAATTGTCTGACAAAAGTGAAAAATGTAAATTTCCAATTTCAACCAAACATGCTAGAAATGCTCCAATTGAGCTAATTAGCTTATTGTGAGAATATTACAAACGTCTGACAAAAGTGAAAAAAGTAAATTTCCAATTTCAACCAAACATGCTAGAAATGCTCCAATTGAGCTAATTAGCTTATTGTGAGAATATTACAAACGTCTGACAACACTGAAAAATGTAAATTTCCAATTTCAACCAAACATGCTAGAAATGCTCCAATTGAGCTAATTAGCTTATTGTGAAAATATTACAAACGTCTGACAAACATGATAAATGTAAGATTCCAATTTCAACCAAACATGCTAAAAATGCTCTAATTGAGCTAATTAGCTTATTGTGAGAAAATTACAAACGTCTGACAAAACTGAAAAATGTAAATCTCCAATTTCAACCAAACATGCTAGAAATGCTCCAATTGAGCTAATTAGCTTATTGTGAGAATATTACAAACGTCTGACAAAACTGAAAAATGTAAATTTCCAATTTCAACCAAACATGCTAGAAATGCTCCAATTGAGCTAATTAGCTTATTGTGAAAATATTACAAACGTCTGACAAACATGATAAATGTAAGATTCCAATTTCAACCAAACATGCTAGAAATGCTCTAATTGAGCTAATTAGCTTATTGTGAGAATATTACAAACGTCTGACAACACTGAAAAATGTAAATTTCCAATTTCAACCAAACATGCTAGAAATGCTCCAATTGAGCTAATTAGCTTATTGTGAGAATATTACAAACGTCTGACAACACTGAAAAATGTAAATTTCCAATTTCAACCAAACATGCTAGAAATGCTCCAATTGAGCTAATTAGCTTATTGTGAGAATATTACAAATGTCTGACAAAACTGAAAAATGTAAATTTTCAATTTCAACCAAACATGCTAGAAATGCTCCAATTGAGCTAATTAGCTTATTGTGAGAATATTACAAACGTCTGACAACACTGAAAATGTAAATTTCCAATTTCAACCAAACATGCTAGAAATGCTCCAATTGAGCTAATTAGCTTATTGTGAGAATATTACAAACGTCTGACAACACTGAAAAATTCTAATTTCCAATTTCAACCAAACATGCTAGAAATGCTCCAATTGAGCTAATTAGCTTATTGTGAGAATATTGCAATTGTCTGACAAAAGTGAAAAATGTAAATTTCCAATTTCAACCAAACATGCTAGAAATGCTCCAATTGAGCTAATTAGCTTATTGTGAGAATATTACAAACGTCTGACAAAAGTGAAAAATGTAAATTTCCAATTTCAACCAAACATGCTAGAAATGCTCCAATTGAGCTAATTAGCTTATTGTGAGAATATTACAAACGTCTGACAAACATGATAAATATAAATTTCCAATTTCAACCAAACATGCTAGAAATGCTCTAATTGAGCTAATTAGCTTATTGTGAGAATATTACAAACGTCTGACAAAACTGAAAAATGTAAATTTCCAATTTCAACCAAACATGCTAGAAATGCTCAAATTGCGGAAATAAGCCTACTGTAGGAATTTTACAAACGTCTGACAAAACTGAAAAATGTAAATTTCCAATTTCAACCAAACATGCTAAAAATGCTCCAATTGAGCTAATTAGCTTATTGTGAGAATATTACAAACGTCTGACAAAACTGAAAAATGTAAATTTCCAATTTCAACCAAACATGCTAGAAATGCTCCAATTGAGCTAATTAGCTTATTGTGAGAATATTGCAATTGTTTTACAAAAGTGAAAAATGTAAATTTCCAATTTCAACCAAACATGCTAGAAATGCTCCAATTGAGCTAATTAGCTTATTGTGAGAATATTAAAAACGTCTGACAAAACTGAAAAATGTAATTTTCCAATTTCAACCAAACAGGTTTGAAATGCTCCAATTGAGCTAATTAGCTTATTGTGAGAATATTACAAACGTCTGACAAAACTGAAAAATGTAAATTTCCAATTTCAACCAAACATGCTAGAAATGCTCCAATTGAGCTAATTAGCTTATTGTGAGATTATTACAAACGTCTGACAACACTGAAAAATGTAAATTTCCAATTTCAACCAAACATGCTAGAAATGCTCCAATTGAGCTAATTAGCTTATTGTGAGAATATTGCAATTGTCTGACAAAAGTGAAAAATGTAAATTTCCAATTTCAACCAAACATGCTAGAAATGCTCCAATTGAGCTAATTAGCTTATTGTGAGAATATTACAAACGTCTGACAAAAGTGAAAAATGTAAATTTCCAATTTCAACCAAACATGCTAGAAATGCTCCAATTGAGCTAATTAGCTTATTGTGAGAATATTGCAATTGTCTGACAAAAGTGAAAAATGTAAATTTCCAATTTCAACCAAACATGCTAGAAATGCTCCAATTGAGCTAATTAGCTTATTGTGAGAATATTACAAACGTCTGACAAAACTGAAAAATGTAAATTTCCAATTTCAACCAAACATGCTAGAAATGCTCCAATTGAGCTAATTAGCTTATTGTGAGAATATTGCAATTGTCTGACAAAAGTGAAAAATGTAAATTTCCAATTTCAACCAAACATGCTAGAAATGCTCCAATTGAGCTAATTAGCTTATTGTGAGAATATTACAAACGTCTGACAAAAGTGAAAAATGTAAATTTCCAATTTCAACCAAACATGCTAGAAATGCTCCAATTGAGCTAATTAGCTTATTGTGAGAATATTACAAACGTCTGACAAACATGATAAATATAAATTTCCAATTTCAACCAAACATGCTAGAAATGCTCTAATTGAGCTAATTAGCTTATTGTGAGAATATTACAAACGTCTGACAAAACTGAAAAATGTAAATTTCCAATTTCAACCAAACATGCTAGAAATGCTCAAATTGCGCAAATAAGCCTACTGTAGGAATTTTACAAACGTCTGACAAAACTGAAAAATGTAAATTTCCAATTTCAACCAAACATACTAGAAATGCTCCAATTGAGCTAATCAGCTTATTGTGAGAATATTACAAACGTCTGACAAAACTGAAAAATGTAAATTTCCAATTTCAACCAAACATGCTAGAAATGCTCCAATAGAGCTAATTAGCTTATTGTGAGAATATTGCAATTGTCTGACAAAAGCTAAAAATGTAAATTTCCAATTTCAACCAAACATGCTAGAATTGCTCCAATTGAGGTAATTAGCTTATTGTGAGAGTATTAAAAACGTCTGACAAAACTGAAAAATGTAATTTTCCAATTTCAACCAAAGATGTTAGAAATGCTCCAATTGAGCTAATTAGCTTATTGTGAGAATATTACAAACGTCTGACAAAACTGAAAAATGTAAATTTCCAATTTCAACCAAACATGCTAGAAATGCTCCAATTGAGCTAATTAGCTTATTGTGAGAATATTGCAATTGTCTGACAAAAGTGAAAAATGTAAATTTCCAATTTCAACCAAACATGCTAGAAATGCTCCAATTGAGCTAATTAGCTTATTGTGAGAATATTACAAACGTCTGACAACACTGAAAATGTAAATTTCCAATTTCAACCAAACATGCTAGAAAGGCTCCAATTGAGCTAATTAGCTTATTGTGAGAATATTACAAACGTCTGACAACACTGAAAAATTCGAATTTCCAATTTCAACCAAACATGCTAGAAATGCTCCAATTGAGCTAATTAGCTTATTGTGAGAATATTGCAATTGTCTGACAAAAGTGAAAAATGTAAATTTCCAATTTCAACCAAACATGCTAGAAATGCTCCAATTGAGCTAATTAGCTTATTGTGAGAATATTACAAACGTCTGACAAAAGTGAAAAATGTAAATTTCCAAATTCAACCAAACATGCTAGAAATGCTCCAATTGAGCTAATTAGCTTATTGTGAGAATATTACAAACGTCTGACAAACATGATAAATATAAATTTCCAATTTCAACCAAACATGCTAGAAATGCTCTAATTGAGCTAATTAGCTTATTGTGAGAATATTACAAACGTCTGACAAAACTGAAAAATGTAAATTTCCAATTTCAACCAAACATGCTAGAAATGCTCTAATTGCGCAAATAAGCCTACTGTAGGAATTTTACAAACGTCTGACAAAACTGAAAAATGTAAATTTCCAATTTCAACCAAACATGCTAGAAATGCTCCAATTGAGCTAATTAGCTTATTGTGAGAATATTACAAACGTCTGACAAAACTGAAAAATGTAAATTTCCAATTTCAACCAAACATGCTAGAAATGCTCCAATTGAGCTAATTAGCTTATTGTGAGAATATTGCAATTGTCTTACAAAAGTGAAAAATGTAAATTTCCAATTTCAACCAAACATGCTAGAAATGCTCCAATTGAGCTAATTAGCTTATTGTGAGAATATTAAAAACGTCTGACAAAACTGAAAAATGTAATTTTCCAATTTCAACCAAACATGTTAGAAATGCTCCAATTGAGCTAATTAGCTTATTGTGAGAATATTACAAACGTCTGACAAAACTGAAAAATGTAAATTTCCAATTTCAACCAAACATGCTAGAAATGCTCCAATTGAGCTAATTAGCTTATTGTGAGAATATTGCAATTGTCTGACAAAAGTGAAAAATGTAAATTTCCATTTTAAACCAAACATGCTAGAAATGCTCCAATTGAGCTAATTAGCTTATTGTGAGAATATTACAAACGTCTGACAACACTGAAAAATGTAAATTTCCAATTTCAACCAAACATGCTAGAAATGCTCCAATTGAGCTAATTAGCTTATTGTGAGAATATTACAAACGTCTGACAAAACTGAATAATGTAAATTTTCAATTTCAACCAAACATGCTAGAAATGCTCCAATTGAGCTAATTAGCTTATTGTGAGAATATTACAAACGTCTGACAACACTGAAAAATGTAAATTTCCAATTTCAACCAAACATGCTAGAAATGCTCCAATTGAGCTAATTAGCTTATTGTGAAAATATTACAAACGTCTGACAAACATGATAAATGTAAGATTCCAATTTCAACCAAACATGCTAGAAATGCTCTAATTGAGCTAATTAGCTTATTGTGAGAAAATTACAAACGTCTGACAAAACTGAAAAATGTAAATCTCCAATTTCAACCAAACATGCTAGAAATGCTCCAATTGAGCTAATTAGCTTATTGTGAGAATATTACAAACGTCTGACAAAACTGAAAAATGTAAATTTCCAATTTCAACCAAACATGCTAGAAATGCTCCAATTGAGCTAATTAGCTTATTGTGAAAATATTACAAACGTCTGACAAACATGATAAATGTAAGATTCCAATTTCAACCAAACATGCTAGAAATGCTCTAATTGAGCTAATTAGCTTATTGTGAGAATATTACAAACGTCTGACAACACTGAAAAATGTAAATTTCCAATTTCAACCAAACATGCTAGAAATGCTCCAATTGAGCTAATTAGCTTATTGTGAGAATATTACAAACGTCTGACAACACTGAAAAATGTAAATTTCCAATTTCAACCAAACATGCTAGAAATGCTCCAATTGAGCTAATTAGCTTATTGTGAGAATATTACAAATGTCTGACAAAACTGAAAAATGTAAATTTTCAATTTCAACCAAACATGCTAGAAATGCTCCAATTGAGCTAATTAGCTTATTGTGAGAATATTACAAACGTCTGACAACACTGAAAATGTAAATTTCCAATTTCAACCAAACATGCTAGAAATGCTCCAATTGAGCTAATTAGCTTATTGTGAGAATATTACAAACGTCTGACAACACTGAAAAATTCTAATTTCCAATTTCAACCAAACATGCTAGAAATGCTCCAATTGAGCTAATTAGCTTATTGTGAGAATATTGCAATTGTCTGACAAAAGTGAAAAATGTAAATTTCCAATTTCAACCAAACATGCTAGAAATGCTCCAATTGAGCTAATTAGCTTATTGTGAGAATATTACAAACGTCTGACAAAAGTGAAAAATGTAAATTTCCAATTTCAACCAAACATGCTAGAAATGCTCCAATTGAGCTAATTAGCTTATTGTGAGAATATTACAAACGTCTGACAAACATGATAAATATAAATTTCCAATTTCAACCAAACATGCTAGAAATGCTCTAATTGAGCTAATTAGCTTATTGTGAGAATATTACAAACGTCTGACAAAACTGAAAAATGTAAATTTCCAATTTCAACCAAACATGCTAGAAATGCTCAAATTGCGGAAATAAGCCTTTTGTAGGAATTTTACAAACGTCTGACAAAACTGAAAAATGTAAATTTCCAATTTCAACCAAACATGCTAAAAATGCTCCAATTGAGCTAATTAGCTTATTGTGAGAATATTACAAACGTCTGACAAAACTGAAAAATGTAAATTTCCAATTTCAACCAAACATGCTAGAAATGCTCCAATTGAGCTAATTAGCTTATTGTGAGAATATTGCAATTGTTTTACAAAAGTGAAAAATGTAAATTTCCAATTTCAACCAAACATGCTAGAAATGCTCCAATTGAGCTAATTAGCTTATTGTGAGAATATTAAAAACGTCTGACAAAACTGAAAAATGTAATTTTCCAATTTCAACCAAACAGGTTTGAAATGCTCCAATTGAGCTAATTAGCTTATTGTGAGAATATTACAAACGTCTGACAAAACTGAAAAATGTAAATTTCCAATTTCAACCAAACATGCTAGAAATGCTCCAATTGAGCTAATTAGCTTATTGTGAGAATATTGCAATTGTCTGACAAAAGTGAAAAATGTAAATTTCCATTTTTAACCAAACATGCTAGAAATGCTCCAATTGAGCTAATTAGCTTATTGTGAGAATATTACAAACGTCTGACAAAAGTGAAAAATGTAAATTTCCAATTTCAACCAAACATGCTAAAAATGCTCCAATTGAGCTAATTAGCTTATTGTGAGAATATTACAAACGTCTGACAAAACTGAATAATGTAAATTTTCAATTTCAACCAAACATGCTAGAAATGCTCCAATTGAGCTAATTAGCTTATTGTGAGAATATTACAAACGTCTGACAACACTGAAAAATGTAAATTTCCAATTTCAACCAAACATGCTAGAAATGCTCCAATTGAGCTAATTAGCTTATTGTGAAAATATTACAAACGTCTGACAAACATGATAAATGTAAATTTCCAATTTCAACCAAACATGCTAGAAATGCTCTAATTGAGCTAATTAGCATATTGTGAGAAAATTACAAACGTCTGACAAAACTGAAAAATGTAAATCTCCAATTTCAACCAAACATGCTAGAAATGCTCCAATTGAGCTAATTAGCTTATTGTGAGAATATTACAAACATCTGACAAAACTGAAAAATGTAAATTTCCAATTTCAACCAAACATGCTAGAAATGCTCCAATTGAGCTAATTAGCTTATTGTGAGAATATTGCAATTGTCTGACAAAAGTGAAAAATGTAAATTTCCAATTTCAACCAAACATGCTAGAAATGCTCCAATTGAGCTAATTAGCTTATTGTGAGAATATTACAAACGTCTGACAAAAGTGAAAAAGGTAAATTTCCAATTTCAACCAAACATGCTAGAAATGCTCCAATTGAGCTAATTAGCTTATTGTGAGAATATTACAAACGTCTGACAAACATGATAAATATAAATTTCCAATTTCAACCAAACATGCTAGAAATGCTCCAATTGAGCTAATTAGCCTATTGTGAGAATATTACAAACGTCTGACAAACATGATTAATATAAATTTCCAATTTCAACCAAACTTGCTAGAAATGCTCTAATTGAGCTAATTAGCTTATTGTGAGAATATTACAAACGTCTGACAACACTGAAAAATGTAAATTTCCTAATTTCAACCAAACATGCTAGAAATGCTCAAATTGCGCAAATAAGCCTACTGTAGGAATTTTACAAATGTCTGACAAAACTGAAAAATGTAAATTTCCAATTTCAACCAAACATGCTAGAAATGCTCCAATTGAGCTAATTAGCTTATTGTGAGAATATTACAAACGTCTGACAAAACTGAAAAATGTAAATTTCCAATTTCAACCAAACATGCTAGAAATGCTCCAATTGAGCTAATTAGCTTATTGTGAGAATATTGCAATTGTCTGACAAAAGTGAAAAATGTAAATTTTCAATTTCAACCAAACATGCTAGAAATGCTTCAATTGAGCTAATTAGCTTATTGTGAGAATATTACAAACGTCTGACAAAACTGAAAAATGTAATTTTCCAATTTCAACCAAACATGCTAGAAATGCTCCAATTGAGCTAATTAGCTTATTGTGAAAATATTACAAACGTCTGACAAACATGATAAATGTAAATTTCCAATTTCAACCAAACATGCTAGAAATGCTCTAATTGAGCTAATTAGCTTATTGTGAGAATATTACAAACGTCTGACAAAACTGAAAAATGTAAATTTCCAATTTCAACCAAACATGCTAAAAATGCTCTAATTGAGCTAATTAGCTTATTGTGAGAATATTACAAACGTCTGACAAAACTGAAAAATGTAAATTTCCAATTTCAACCAAACATGCTAGAAATGCTCCAATTGAGCTAATTAGCTTATTGTGAGAATATTGCAATTGTCTGACAAAAGTGAAAAATGTAAATTTCCAATTTCAACCAAACATGCTAGAAATGCTTCAATTGAGCTAATTAGCTTATTGTGAGAATATTAAAAACGTCTGACAAACATGATAAATGTAAATTTCCAATTTCAACTAAACATGCTAGAAATGCTCTAATTGAGCTAATTAGCTTATTGTGAGAATATTACAAACGTCTGACAAAACTGAAAAATGTAAATTTCCAATTTCAACCAAACATGCTAGAAATGCTCCAATTGAGCTAATTAGCTTATTGTGAGAATATTACAAACGTCTGACAACACTGAAAAATTCAAATTTCCAATTTCAACCAAACATGCTAGAAATGCTCCAATTGAGCTAATTAGCTTATTGTGAGAATATTGCAATTGTCTGACAAAAGTGAAAAATGTAAATTTCCAATTTCAACCAAACATGCTAGAAATGCTCCAATTGAGCTAATTAGCTTATTGTGAGAATATTACAAACGTCTGACAAAACTGAAAAATGTCAATTTCCAATTTCAACCAAACATGCTAGAAATGCTCCAATTGAGCTAATTAGCTTATTGTGAGAATATTGCAATTGTCTGACAAAAGTGAAAAATGTAAATTTCCAATTTCAACCAAACATGCTAGAAATGCTTCAATTGAGCTAATTAGCTTATTGTGAGAATATTACAAACGTCTGACAAAACTGAAAAATGTAATTTTCCAATTTCAACCAAACATGCTAGAAATGCTCCAATTGAGCTAATTAGCTTATTGTGAAAATATTACAAACGTCTGACAAACATGATAAATGTAAATTTCCAATTTCAACCAAACATGCTAGAAATGCTCTAATTGAGCTAATTAGCTTATTGTGAGAATATTAAAAACGTCTGACAAAACTGAAAAATGTAATTTTCCAATTTCAACCAAACATGCTAGAAATGCTCCAATTGAGCTAATTGGCTTATTGTGAGAATATTACAAACGTCTGACAACACTGAAAAATGTAAATTTCCATTTTCAACCAAACATGCTAGAAATGCTCCAATTGAGCTAATTAGCTTATTGTGAGAATATTGCAATTGTCTGACAAAAGTGAAAAATGTAAATTTCCAATTTCAACCAAACATGCTAGAAATGCTCCAATTGAGCTAATTAGCTTATTGTGAGAATATTACAAACGTCTGACAAAACTGAAAAATGTAAATTTCCATTTTCAACCAAACATGCTAGAAATGCTCCAATTGAGCTAATTAGCTTATTGTGAGAATATTGCAATTGTCTGACAAAAGTGAAAAATGTAAATTTTCAATTTCAACCAAACATGCTAGAAATGCTCAAATTGAGCTAATTAGCTTATTGTGAAAATATTACAAACGTCTGACAAACATGATAAATGTAAATTTCCAATTTCAACCAAACATGCTAGAAATGCTCTAATTGAGCTAATTAGCTTATTGTGAGAATATTACAAACGTCTGACAAAACTGAAAAATGTAAATTTCCAATTTCAACCAAACATGCTAGAAATGCTCCAATTGAGCTAATTAGCTTATTGTGAGAATATTACAAACGTCTGACAACACTGAAAAATTCAAATTTCCAATTTCAACCAAACATGCTAGAAATGCTCCAATTGAGCTAATTAGCTTATTGTGAGAATATTGCAATTGTCTGACAAAAGTGAAAAATGTAAATTTCCAATTTCAACTAAACATGCTAGAAATGCTCCAATTGAGCTAATTAGCTTATTGTGAGAATATTACAAACGTCTGACAAAAGTGAAAAATGTAAATTTCCAATTTCAACCAAACATGCTAGAAATGCTCCAATTGAGCTAATTAGCTTATTGTGAGAATATTACAAACGTCTGACAAACATGATAAATATAAATTTCCAATTTCAACCAAACATGCTAGAAATGCTCTAATTGAGCTAATTAGCTTATTGTGAGAATATTACAAACGTCTGACAAAACTGAAAAATGTAAATTTCCAATTTCAACCAAACATGCTAGAAATGCTCAAATTGCACAATTAAGCCTACTGTAGGATATTTACAAACGTCTGACAAAACTGAAAAATGTAAATTTCCAATTTCAACCAAACATGCTAGAAATGCTCCAATTGAGCTAATTAGCTTATTGTGAGAATATTACAAACGTCTGACAAAACTGAAAAATGTAAATTTCCAATTTCAACCAAACATGCTAGAAATGCTCCAATTGAGCTAATTAGCTTATTGTGAGAATATTACAAACGTCTGACAACACTGAAAAATTCAATTTTCCAATTTCAACCAAACATGCTAGAAATGCTCCAATTGAGCTAATTAGCTTATTGTGAGAATATTACAAACGTCTGACAAAACTGACAAATGTAAATTTCCAATTTCAACCAAACATGCTAGAAATGCTCCAATCGAGGTAATTAGCTTATTGTGAGAATATTAAAAACGTCTGACAAAACTGAAAAATGTAATTTTCCAATTTCAACCAAACATGTTAGAAATGCTCCAATTGAGCTAATTAGCTTATTGTGAGAATATTACAAACGTCTGACAAAACTGAAAAATGTAAATTTCCAATTTCAACCAAACATGCTAGAAATGCTCCAATTGAGCTAATTAGCTTATTGTGAGAATATTGCAATTGTCTGACAAAAGTGAAAAATGTAAATTTCCAATTTCAACCAAACATGCTAGAAATGCTCTAATTGAGCTAATTAGCTTATTGTGAGAATATTACAAACGTCTGACAAAAGTGAAAAATGTAAATTTCCAATTTCAACCAAACATGCTAGAAATGCTCCAATTGAGCTAATTAGCTTATTGTGAGAATATTACAAACGTCTGACAAAACTGAAAAATGTAAATTTCCAATTTCAACCAAACATGCTAGAAATGCTCCAATTGAGCTAATTAGCTTATTGTGAGAATATTGCAATTGTCTGACAAAAGTGAAAAATGTAAATTTCCAATTTCAACCAAACATGCTAGAAATGCTCCAATTGAGATAATTAGCTTATTGTGAGAATATTAAAAACGTCTGACAAAACTGAAAAATGTAATTTTCCAATTTCAACCAAACATGTTAGAAATGCTCCAATTGAGCTAATTAGCTTATTGTGAGAATATTACAAACGTCTGACAAAACTGAAAAATGTAAATTTCCAATTTCAACCAAACATGCTAGAAATGCTCCAATTGAGCTAATTAGCTTATTGTGAGAATATTGCAATTGTCTGACAAAAGTGAAAAATGTAAATTTCCAATTTCAACCAAACATGCTAGAAATGCTCCAATTGAGCTAATTAGCTTATTGTGAGAATATTACAAACGTCTGACAAAACTGAAAAATGTAAATTTCCAATTTCAACCAAACATGTTAGAAATGCTCCAATTGAGCTAATTAGCTTATTGTGAGAATATTACAAACGTCTGACAAAACTGAAAAATGTAAATTTCCAATTTCAACCAAACATGCTAGAAATGCTCAAATTGCGCAAATAAGCCTACTGTAGGATATTTACAAACGTCTGACAAAACTGAAAAATGTAAATTTCCAATTTCAACCAAACATGCTAGAAATGCTCCAATTGAGCTAATTAGCTTATTGTGAGAATATTACAAACGTCTGACAAAACTGAAAAATGTAAATTTCCAATTTCAACCAAACATGCTAGAAATGCTCCAATTGAGCTAATTAGCTTATTGTGAGAATATTACAAACGTCTGACAACACTGAAAAATTCGAATTTCCAATTTCAACCAAACATGCTAGAAATGCTCCAATTGAGCTAATTAGCTTATTGTGAGAATATTACAAACGTCTGACAAAACTGAAAAATGTAAATTTCCAATTTCAACCAAACATGCTAGAAATGCTCCAATTGAGGTAATTAGCTTATTGTGAGAATATTAAAAACGTCTGACAAAACTGAAAAATGTAATTTTCCAATTTCAACCAAACATGTTAGAAATGCTCCAATTGAGCTAATTAGCTTATTGTGAGAATATTACAAACGTCTGACAAAACTGAAAAATGTAAATTTCCAATTTCAACCAAACATGCTAGAAATGCTCCAATTGAGCTAATTAGCTTATTGTGAGAATATTGCAATTGTCTGACAAAAGTGAAAAATGTAAATTTCCAATTTCAACCAAACATGCTAGAAATGCTCAAATTGAGCTAATTAGCTTATTGTGAGAATATTACAAACGTCTGACAAAAGTGAAAAATGTAAATTTCCAATTTCAACCAAACATGCTAGAAATGCTCCAATTGAGCTAATTAGCTTATTGTGAGAATATTACAAACGTCTGACAAAACTGAAAATGTAAATTTCCAATTTCAACCAAACATGCTAGAAATGCTCCAATTGAGCTAATTAGCTTATTGTGAGAATATTGCAATTGTCTGACAAAAGTGAAAAATGTAAATTTCCAATTTCAACCAAACATGCTAGAAATGCTCCAATTGAGGTAATTAGCTTATTGTGAGAATATTAAAAACGTCTGACAAAACTGAAAAATGTAATTTTCCAATTTCAACCAAACATGTTAGAAATGCTCCAATTGAGCTAATTAGCTTATTGTGAGAATATTACAAACGTCTGACAAAACTGAAAAATGTAAATTTCCAATTTCAACCAAACATGCTAGAAATGCTCCAATTGAGCTAATTAGCTTATTGTGAGAATATTGCAATTGTCTGACAAAAGTGAAAAATGTAAATTTCCAATTTCAACCAAACATGCTAGAAATGCTCCAATTGAGCTAATTAGCTTATTGTGAGAATATTACAAACGTCTGACAAAAGTGAAAAATGTAAATTTCCAATTTCAACCAAACATGCGAGAAATGCTCCAATTGAGCTAATTAGCTTATTGTGAGAATATTACAAATGTCTGACAAAACTGAAAAATGTAAATTTTCAATTTCAACCAAACATGCTAGAAATGCTCCAATTGAGCTAATTAGCTTATTGTGAGAATATTACAAACGTCTGACAACACTGAAAATGTAAATTTCCAATTTCAACCAAACATGCTAGAAATGCTCCAATTGAGCTAATTAGCTTATTGTGAAAATATTACAAACGTCTGACAAACATGATAAATGTAAATTTCCAATTTCAACCAAACATGCTAGAAATGCTACAATTGAGCTAATTAGCTTATTGTGAGAATATTACAAACGTCTGACAAAACTGAAAAATGTAAATTTCCAATTTCAACCAAACATGCTAGAAATGCTCCAATTGAGCTAATTAGCTTATTGTGAGAATATTACAAACGTCTTACAACACTGAAAAATTCAAATTTCCAATTTCAACCAAACATGCTAGAAATGCTCCAATTGAGCTAATTAGCTTATTGTGAGAATATTGCAATTGTCTGACAAAAGTGAAAAATGTAAATTTTCAATTTCAACCAAACACGCTAGAAATGCTCCAATTGAGCTAATTAGCTTATTGTGAGAATATTACAAACGTCTGACAAAAGTGAAAAATGTAAATTTCCAATTTCAACCAAACATGCTAGAAATGCTCCAATTGAGCTAATTAGCTTATTGTGAGAATATTACAAACGTCTGACAAACATGATAAATATAAATTTCCAATTTCAACCAAACATGCTAGAAATGCTCCAATTGAGCTAATTAGCTTATTGTGAGAATATTACAAACGTCTGACAAAACTGAAAAATGTAAATTTCCAATTTCAACCAAACATGCTAGAAATGCTCCAATTGAGCTAATTAGCTTATTGTGAGAATATTACAAACGTCTGACAAAACTGAAAAATGTAAATTTCCAATTTCAATCAAACATGCTAGAAATGCTCAAATTGCGCAAATAAGCCTACTGTAGGAATTTTACAAACGTCTGACAAAACTTAAAAATGTAAATTTCCAATTTCAACCAAACATGCTAGAAATGCTCCAATTGAGCTAATTAGCTTATTGTGAGAATATTACAAACGTCTGACAAAACTGAAAAATGTAAACTTCCAATTTCAACCAAACATGCTAGAAATGCTCCAATTGAGCTAATTAGCTTATTGTGAGAATATTGCAATTGTCTTACAAAAGTGAAAAATGTAAATTTCCAATTTCAACCAAACATGCTAGAAATGCTCCAATTGAGCTAATTAGCTTATTGTGAGAATATTGCAATTGTCTGACAAAAGTGAAAAATGTAAATTTCCATTTTTAACCAAACATGCTAGAAATGCTCCAATTGAGCTAATTAGCTTATTGTGAGAATATTACAAACGTCTGACAACACTGAAAAATGTAAATTTCCAATTTCAACCAAACATGCTAGAAATGCTCCAATTGAGCTAATTAGCTTATTGTGAGAATATTGCAATTGTCTGACAAAAGTGAAAAATGTAAATTTCCAATTTCAACCAAACATGCTAGAAATGCTCCAATTGAGCTAATTAGCTTATTGTGAGAATATTGCAATTGTCTGACAAAAGTGAAAAATGTAAATTTCCAATTTCAACCAAACATGCTAGAAATGCTCCAATTGAACTAATTAGCTTATTGTGAGAATATTACAAACGTCTGACAAAACTGAAAAATGTAAATTTCCATTTTCAACCAAACATGCTAGAAATGCTCCAATTGAGCTAATTAGCTTATTGTGAGAATATTGCAATTGTCTGACAAAAGTGAAAAATGTAAATTTTCAATTTCAACCAAACATGCTAGAAATGCTCAAATTGAGCTAATTAGCTTATTGTGAAAATATTACAAACGTCTGACAAACATGATAAATGTAAATTTCCAATTTCAACCAAACATGCTAGAAATGCTCTAATTGAGCTAATTAGCTTATTGTGAGAATATTACAAACGTCTGACAAAACTGAAAAATGTAAATTTCCAATTTCAACCAAACATGCTAGAAATGCTCCAATTGAGCTAATTAGCTTATTGTGAGAATATTACAAACGTCTGACAACACTGAAAAATTCAAATTTCCAATTTCAACTAAACATGCTAGAAATGCTCCAATCGAGGTAATTAGCTTATTGTGAGAATATTAAAAACGTCTGACAAAACTGAAAAATGTAATTTTCCAATTTCAACCAAACATGTTAGAAATGCTCCAATTGAGCTAATTAGCTTATTGTGAGAATATTACAAACGTCTGACAAAACTGAAAAATGTAAATTTCCAATTTCAACCAAACATGCTAGAAATGCTCCAATTGAGCTAATTAGCTTATTGTGAGAATATTGCAATTGTCTGACAAAAGTGAAAAATGTAAATTTCCAATTTCAACCAAACATGTTAGAAATGCTCCAATTGAGCTAATTAGCTTATTGTGAGAATATTACAAACGTCTGACAAAACTGAAAAATGTAAATTTCCAATTTCAACCAAACATGCTAGAAATGCTCCAATTGAGCTAATTAGCTTATTGTGAGAATATTGCAATTGTCTGACAAAAGTGAAAAATGTAAATTTCCAATTTCAACCAAACATGCTAGAAATGCTCTAATTGAGCTAATTAGCTTATTGTGAGAATATTACAAACGTCTGACAAAAGTGAAAAATGTAAATTTCCAATTTCAACCAAACATGCTAGAAATGCTCCAATTGAGCTAATTAGCTTATTGTGAGAATATTACAAACGTCTGACAAAACTGAAAAATGTAAATTTCCAATTTCAACCAAACATGCTAGAAATGCTCCAATTGAGCTAATTAGCTTATTGTGAGAATATTGCAATTGTCTGACAAAAGTGAAAAATGTAAATTTCCAATTTCAACCAAACATGCTAGAAATGCTCCAATTGAGATAATTAGCTTATTGTGAGAATATTAAAAACGTCTGACAAAACTGAAAAATGTAATTTTCCAATTTCAACCAAACATGTTAGAAATGCTCCAATTGAGCTAATTAGCTTATTGTGAGAATATTACAAACGTCTGACAAAACTGAAAAATGTAAATTTCCAATTTCAACCAAACATGCTAGAAATGCTCCAATTGAGCTAATTAGCTTATTGTGAGAATATTGCAATTGTCTGACAAAAGTGAAAAATGTAAATTTCCAATTTCAACCAAACATGCTAGAAATGCTCCAATTGAGCTAATTAGCTTATTGTGAGAATATTACAAACGTCTGACAAAACTGAAAAATGTAAATTTCCAATTTCAACCAAACATGTTAGAAATGCTCCAATTGAGCTAATTAGCTTATTGTGAGAATATTACAAACGTCTGACAAAACTGAAAAATGTAAATTTCCAATTTCAACCAAACATGCTAGAAATGCTCAAATTGCGCAAATAAGCCTACTGTAGGATATTTACAAACGTCTGACAAAACTGAAAAATGTAAATTTCCAATTTCAACCAAACATGCTAGAAATGCTCCAATTGAGCTAATTAGCTTATTGTGAGAATATTACAAACGTCTGACAAAACTGAAAAATGTAAATTTCCAATTTCAACCAAACATGCTAGAAATGCTCCAATTGAGCTAATTAGCTTATTGTGAGAATATTACAAACGTCTGACAACACTGAAAAATTCGAATTTCCAATTTCAACCAAACATGCTAGAAATGCTCCAATTGAGCTAATTAGCTTATTGTGAGAATATTACAAACGTCTGACAAAACTGAAAAATGTAAATTTCCAATTTCAACCAAACATGCTAGAAATGCTCCAATTGAGGTAATTAGCTTATTGTGAGAATATTAAAAACGTCTGACAAAACTGAAAAATGTAATTTTCCAATTTCAACCAAACATGTTAGAAATGCTCCAATTGAGCTAATTAGCTTATTGTGAGAATATTACAAACGTCTGACAAAACTGAAAAATGTAAATTTCCAATTTCAACCAAACATGCTAGAAATGCTCCAATTGAGCTAATTAGCTTATTGTGAGAATATTGCAATTGTCTGACAAAAGTGAAAAATGTAAATTTCCAATTTCAACCAAACATGCTAGAAATGCTCAAATTGAGCTAATTAGCTTATTGTGAGAATATTACAAACGTCTGACAAAAGTGAAAAATGTAAATTTCCAATTTCAACCAAACATGCTAGAAATGCTCCAATTGAGCTAATTAGCTTATTGTGAGAATATTACAAACGTCTGACAAAACTGAAAATGTAAATTTCCAATTTCAACCAAACATGCTAGAAATGCTCCAATTGAGCTAATTAGCTTATTGTGAGAATATTGCAATTGTCTGACAAAAGTGAAAAATGTAAATTTCCAATTTCAACCAAACATGCTAGAAATGCTCCAATTGAGGTAATTAGCTTATTGTGAGAATATTAAAAACGTCTGACAAAACTGAAAAATGTAATTTTCCAATTTCAACCAAACATGTTAGAAATGCTCCAATTGAGCTAATTAGCTTATTGTGAGAATATTACAAACGTCTGACAAAACTGAAAAATGTAAATTTCCAATTTCAACCAAACATGCTAGAAATGCTCCAATTGAGCTAATTAGCTTATTGTGAGAATATTGCAATTGTCTGACAAAAGTGAAAAATGTAAATTTCCAATTTCAACCAAACATGCTAGAAATGCTCCAATTGAGCTAATTAGCTTATTGTGAGAATATTACAAACGTCTGACAAAAGTGAAAAATGTAAATTTCCAATTTCAACCAAACATGCGAGAAATGCTCCAATTGAGCTAATTAGCTTATTGTGAGAATATTACAAATGTCTGACAAAACTGAAAAATGTAAATTTTCAATTTCAACCAAACATGCTAGAAATGCTCCAATTGAGCTAATTAGCTTATTGTGAGAATATTACAAACGTCTGACAACACTGAAAATGTAAATTTCCAATTTCAACCAAACATGCTAGAAATGCTCCAATTGAGCTAATTAGCTTATTGTGAAAATATTACAAACGTCTGACAAACATGATAAATGTAAATTTCCAATTTCAACCAAACATGCTAGAAATGCTACAATTGAGCTAATTAGCTTATTGTGAGAATATTACAAACGTCTGACAAAAGTGAAAAATGTAAATTTCCAATTTCAACCAAACATGCTAGAAATGCTCAAATTGCGCAAATAAGCCTACTGTAAGAATTTTACAAACGTCTGACAAAACTGAAAAATGTAAATTTCCAATATCAACCAAACATGCTAGAAATGCTCCAATTGAGCTAATTAGCTTATTGTGAGAATATTACAAACGTCTGACAACACTGAAAAATTCAAATTTCCAATTTCAACTAAACATGCTAGAAATGCTCCAATCGAGGTAATTAGCTTATTGTGAGAATATTAAAAACGTCTGACAAAACTGAAAAATGTAATTTTCCAATTTCAACCAAACATGTTAGAAATGCTCCAATTGAGCTAATTAGCTTATTGTGAGAATATTACAAACGTCTGACAAAACTGAAAAATGTAAATTTCCAATTTCAACCAAACATGCTAGAAATGCTCCAATTGAGCTAATTAGCTTATTGTGAGAATATTGCAATTGTCTGACAAAAGTGAAAAATGTAAATTTCCAATTTCAACCAAACATGCTAGAAATGCTCAAATTGAGCTAATTAGCTTATTGTGAGAATATTACAAACGTCTGACAAAAGTGAAAAATGTAAATTTCCAATTTCAACCAAACATGCTAGAAATGCTCCAATTGAGCTAATTAGCTTATTGTGAGAATATTACAAACGTCTGACAAAACTGAAAATGTAAATTTCCAATTTCAACCAAACATGCTAGAAATGCTCCAATTGAGCTAATTAGCTTATTGTGAGAATATTGCAATTGTCTGACAAAAGTGAAAAATGTAAATTTCCAATTTCAACCAAACATGCTAGAAATGCTCCAATTGAGGTAATTAGCTTATTGTGAGAATATTAAAAACGTCTGACAAAACTGAAAAATGTAATTTTCCAATTTCAACCAAACATGTTAGAAATGCTCCAATTGAGCTAATTAGCTTATTGTGAGAATATTACAAACGTCTGACAAAACTGAAAAATGTAAATTTCCAATTTCAACCAAACATGCTAGAAATGCTCCAATTGAGCTAATTAGCTTATTGTGAGAATATTGCAATTGTCTGACAAAAGTGAAAAATGTAAATTTCCAATTTCAACCAAACATGCTAGAAATGCTCCAATTGAGCTAATTAGCTTATTGTGAGAATATTACAAACGTCTGACAAAAGTGAAAAATGTAAATTTCCAATTTCAACCAAACATGCGAGAAATGCTCCAATTGAGCTAATTAGCTTATTGTGAGAATATTACAAATGTCTGACAAAACTGAAAAATGTAAATTTTCAATTTCAACCAAACATGCTAGAAATGCTCCAATTGAGCTAATTAGCTTATTGTGAGAATATTACAAACGTCTGACAACACTGAAAATGTAAATTTCCAATTTCAACCAAACATGCTAGAAATGCTCCAATTGAGCTAATTAGCTTATTGTGAAAATATTACAAACGTCTGACAAACATGATAAATGTAAATTTCCAATTTCAACCAAACATGCTAGAAATGCTACAATTGAGCTAATTAGCTTATTGTGAGAATATTACAAACGTCTGACAAAACTGAAAAATGTAAATTTCCAATTTCAACCAAACATGCTAGAAATGCTCCAATTGAGCTAATTAGCTTATTGTGAGAATATTACAAACGTCTTACAACACTGAAAAATTCAAATTTCCAATTTCAACCAAACATGCTAGAAATGCTCCAATTGAGCTAATTAGCTTATTGTGAGAATATTGCAATTGTCTGACAAAAGTGAAAAATGTAAATTTCCAATTTCAACCAAACACGCTAGAAATGCTCCAATTGAGCTAATTAGCTTATTGTGAGAATATTACAAACGTCTGACAAAAGTGAAAAATGTAAATTTCCAATTTCAACCAAACATGCTAGAAATGCTCCAATTGAGCTAATTAGCTTATTGTGAGAATATTACAAACGTCTGACAAACATGATAAATATAAATTTCCAATTTCAACCAAACATGCTAGAAATGCTCCAATTGAGCTAATTAGCTTATTGTGAGAATATTACAAACGTCTGACAAAACTGAAAAATGTAAATTTCCAATTTCAACCAAACATGCTAGAAATGCTCCAATTGAGCTAATTAGCTTATTGTGAGAATATTACAAACGTCTGACAAAACTGAAAAATGTAAATTTCCAATTTCAATCAAACATGCTAGAAATGCTCAAATTGCGCAAATAAGCCTACTGTAGGAATTTTACAAACGTCTGACAAAACTTAAAAATGTAAATTTCCAATTTCAACCAAACATGCTAGAAATGCTCCAATTGAGCTAATTAGCTTATTGTGAGAATATTGCAATTGTCTTACAAAAGTGAAAAATGTAAATTTCCAATTTCAACCAAACATGCTAGAAATGCTCCAATTGAGCTAATTAGCTTATTGTGAGAATATTGCAATTGTCTGACAAAAGTGAAAAATGTAAATTTCCATTTTTAACCAAACATGCTAGAAATGCTCCAATTGAGCTAATTAGCTTATTGTGAGAATATTACAAACGTCTGACAACACTGAAAAATGTAAATTTCCAATTTCAACCAAACATGCTAGAAATGCTCCAATTGAGCTAATTAGCTTATTGTGAGAATATTGCAATTGTCTGACAAAAGTGAAAAATGTAAATTTCCAATTTCAACCAAACATGCTAGAAATGCTCCAATTGAGCTAATTAGCTTATTGTGAGAATATTGCAATTGTCTGACAAAAGTGAAAAATGTAAATTTCCAATTTCAACCAAACATGCTAGAAATGCTCCAATTGAACTAATTAGCTTATTGTGAGAATATTACAAACGTCTGACAAAACTGAAAAATGTAAATTTCCATTTTCAACCAAACATGCTAGAAATGCTCCAATTGAGCTAATTAGCTTATTGTGAGAATATTGCAATTGTCTGACAAAAGTGAAAAATGTAAATTTTCAATTTCAACCAAACATGCTAGAAATGCTCTAATTGAGCTAATTAGCTTATTGTGAGAATATTACAAACGTCTGACAAAACTGAAAAATGTAAATTTCCAATTTCAACCAAACATGCTAGAAATGCTCCAATTGAGCTAATTAGCTTATTGTGAGAATATTACAAACGTCTGACAACACTGAAAAATTCAAATTTCCAATTTCAACTAAACATGCTAGAAATGCTCCAATCGAGGTAATTAGCTTATTGTGAGAATATTAAAAACGTCTGACAAAACTGAAAAATGTAATTTTCCAATTTCAACCAAACATGTTAGAAATGCTCCAATTGAGCTAATTAGCTTATTGTGAGAATATTACAAACGTCTGACAAAACTGAAAAATGTAAATTTCCAATTTCAACCAAACATGCTAGAAATGCTCCAATTGAGCTAATTAGCTTATTGTGAGAATATTGCAATTGTCTGACAAAAGTGAAAAATGTAAATTTCCAATTTCAACCAAACATGTTAGAAATGCTCCAATTGAGCTAATTAGCTTATTGTGAGAATATTACAAACGTCTGACAAAACTGAAAAATGTAAATTTCCAATTTCAACCAAACATGCTAGAAATGCTCCAATTGAGCTAATTAGCTTATTGTGAGAATATTGCAATTGTCTGACAAAAGTGAAAAATGTAAATTTCCAATTTCAACCAAACATGCTAGAAATGCTCTAATTGAGCTAATTAGCTTATTGTGAGAATATTACAAACGTCTGACAAAAGTGAAAAATGTAAATTTCCAATTTCAACCAAACATGCTAGAAATGCTCCAATTGAGCTAATTAGCTTATTGTGAGAATATTAAAAACGTCTGACAAAACTGAAAAATGTAATTTTCCAATTTCAACCAAACATGTTAGAAATGCTCCAATTGAGCTAATTAGCTTATTGTGAGAATATTACAAACGTCTGACAAAACTGAAAAATGTAAATTTCCAATTTCAACCAAACATGCTAGAAATGCTCCAATTGAGCTAATTAGCTTATTGTGAGAATATTGCAATTGTCTGACAAAAGTGAAAAATGTAAATTTCCAATTTCAACCAAACATGCTAGAAATGCTCCAATTGAGCTAATTAGCTTATTGTGAGAATATTACAAACGTCTGACAAAACTGAAAAATGTAAATTTCCAATTTCAACCAAACATGTTAGAAATGCTCCAATTGAGCTAATTAGCTTATTGTGAGAATATTACAAACGTCTGACAAAACTGAAAAATGTAAATTTCCAATTTCAACCAAACATGCTAGAAATGCTCAAATTGCGCAAATAAGCCTACTGTAGGATATTTACAAACGTCTGACAAAACTGAAAAATGTAAATTTCCAATTTCAACCAAACATGCTAGAAATGCTCCAATTGAGCTAATTAGCTTATTGTGAGAATATTACAAACGTCTGACAAAACTGAAAAATGTAAATTTCCAATTTCAACCAAACATGCTAGAAATGCTCCAATTGAGCTAATTAGCTTATTGTGAGAATATTGCAATTGTCTGACAAAAGTGAAAAATGTAAATTTCCAATTTCAACCAAACATGTTAGAAATGCTCCAATTGAGCTAATTAGCTTATTGTGAGAATATTACAAACGTCTGACAAAACTGAAAAATGTAAATTTCCAATTTCAACCAAACATGCTAGAAATGCTCCAATTGAGCTAATTAGCTTATTGTGAGAATATTGCAATTGTCTGACAAAAGTGAAAAATGTAAATTTCCAATTTCAACCAAACATGCTAGAAATGCTCTAATTGAGCTAATTAGCTTATTGTGAGAATATTACAAACGTCTGACAAAAGTGAAAAATGTAAATTTCCAATTTCAACCAAACATGCTAGAAATGCTCCAATTGAGCTAATTAGCTTATTGTGAGAATATTAAAAACGTCTGACAAAACTGAAAAATGTAATTTTCCAATTTCAACCAAACATGTTAGAAATGCTCCAATTGAGCTAATTAGCTTATTGTGAGAATATTACAAACGTCTGACAAAACTGAAAAATGTAAATTTCCAATTTCAACCAAACATGCTAGAAATGCTCCAATTGAGCTAATTAGCTTATTGTGAGAATATTGCAATTGTCTGACAAAAGTGAAAAATGTAAATTTCCAATTTCAACCAAACATGCTAGAAATGCTCCAATTGAGCTAATTAGCTTATTGTGAGAATATTACAAACGTCTGACAAAACTGAAAAATGTAAATTTCCAATTTCAACCAAACATGTTAGAAATGCTCCAATTGAGCTAATTAGCTTATTGTGAGAATATTACAAACGTCTGACAAAACTGAAAAATGTAAATTTCCAATTTCAACCAAACATGCTAGAAATGCTCAAATTGCGCAAATAAGCCTACTGTAGGATATTTACAAACGTCTGACAAAACTGAAAAATGTAAATTTCCAATTTCAACCAAACATGCTAGAAATGCTCCAATTGAGCTAATTAGCTTATTGTGAGAATATTACAAACGTCTGACAAAACTGAAAAATGTAAATTTCCAATTTCAACCAAACATGCTAGAAATGCTCCAATTGAGCTAATTAGCTTATTGTGAGAATATTACAAACGTCTGACAACACTGAAAAATTCGAATTTCCAATTTCAACCAAACATGCTAGAAATGCTCCAATTGAGCTAATTAGCTTATTGTGAGAATATTACAAACGTCTGACAAAACTGAAAAATGTAAATTTCCAATTTCAACCAAACATGCTAGAAATGCTCCAATTGAGGTAATTAGCTTATTGTGAGAATATTAAAAACGTCTGACAAAACTGAAAAATGTAATTTTCCAATTTCAACCAAACATGTTAGAAATGCTCCAATTGAGCTAATTAGCTTATTGTGAGAATATTACAAACGTCTGACAAAACTGAAAAATGTAAATTTCCAATTTCAACCAAACATGCTAGAAATGCTCCAATTGAGCTAATTAGCTTATTGTGAGAATATTGCAATTGTCTGACAAAAGTGAAAAATGTAAATTTCCAATTTCAACCAAACATGCTAGAAATGCTCAAATTGAGCTAATTAGCTTATTGTGAGAATATTACAAACGTCTGACAAAAGTGAAAAATGTAAATTTCCAATTTCAACCAAACATGCTAGAAATGCTCCAATTGAGCTAATTAGCTTATTGTGAGAATATTACAAACGTCTGACAAAACTGAAAATGTAAATTTCCAATTTCAACCAAACATGCTAGAAATGCTCCAATTGAGCTAATTAGCTTATTGTGAGAATATTGCAATTGTCTGACAAAAGTGAAAAATGTAAATTTCCAATTTCAACCAAACATGCTAGAAATGCTCCAATTGAGGTAATTAGCTTATTGTGAGAATATTAAAAACGTCTGACAAAACTGAAAAATGTAATTTTCCAATTTCAACCAAACATGTTAGAAATGCTCCAATTGAGCTAATTAGCTTATTGTGAGAATATTACAAACGTCTGACAAAACTGAAAAATGTAAATTTCCAATTTCAACCAAACATGCTAGAAATGCTCCAATTGAGCTAATTAGCTTATTGTGAGAATATTGCAATTGTCTGACAAAAGTGAAAAATGTAAATTTCCAATTTCAACCAAACATGCTAGAAATGCTCCAATTGAGCTAATTAGCTTATTGTGAGAATATTACAAACGTCTGACAAAAGTGAAAAATGTAAATTTCCAATTTCAACCAAACATGCGAGAAATGCTCCAATTGAGCTAATTAGCTTATTGTGAGAATATTACAAATGTCTGACAAAACTGAAAAATGTAAATTTTCAATTTCAACCAAACATGCTAGAAATGCTCCAATTGAGCTAATTAGCTTATTGTGAGAATATTACAAACGTCTGACAACACTGAAAATGTAAATTTCCAATTTCAACCAAACATGCTAGAAATGCTCCAATTGAGCTAATTAGCTTATTGTGAAAATATTACAAACGTCTGACAAACATGATAAATGTAAATTTCCAATTTCAACCAAACATGCTAGAAATGCTACAATTGAGCTAATTAGCTTATTGTGAGAATATTACAAACGTCTGACAAAACTGAAAAATGTAAATTTCCAATTTCAACCAAACATGCTAGAAATGCTCCAATTGAGCTAATTAGCTTATTGTGAGAATATTACAAACGTCTTACAACACTGAAAAATTCAAATTTCCAATTTCAACCAAACATGCTAGAAATGCTCCAATTGAGCTAATTAGCTTATTGTGAGAATATTGCAATTGTCTGACAAAAGTGAAAAATGTAAATTTCCAATTTCAACCAAACACGCTAGAAATGCTCCAATTGAGCTAATTAGCTTATTGTGAGAATATTACAAACGTCTGACAAAAGTGAAAAATGTAAATTTCCAATTTCAACCAAACATGCTAGAAATGCTCCAATTGAGCTAATTAGCTTATTGTGAGAATATTACAAACGTCTGACAAACATGATAAATATAAATTTCCAATTTCAACCAAACATGCTAGAAATGCTCCAATTGAGCTAATTAGCTTATTGTGAGAATATTACAAACGTCTGACAAAACTGAAAAATGTAAATTTCCAATTTCAACCAAACATGCTAGAAATGCTCCAATTGAGCTAATTAGCTTATTGTGAGAATATTACAAACGTCTGACAAAACTGAAAAATGTAAATTTCCAATTTCAATCAAACATGCTAGAAATGCTCAAATTGCGCAAATAAGCCTACTGTAGGAATTTTACAAACGTCTGACAAAACTTAAAAATGTAAATTTCCAATTTCAACCAAACATGCTAGAAATGCTCCAATTGAGCTAATTAGCTTATTGTGAGAATATTACAAACGTCTGACAAAACTGAAAAATGTAAACTTCCAATTTCAACCAAACATGCTAGAAATGCTCCAATTGAGCTAATTAGCTTATTGTGAGAATATTGCAATTGTCTTACAAAAGTGAAAAATGTAAATTTCCAATTTCAACCAAACATGCTAGAAATGCTCCAATTGAGCTAATTAGCTTATTGTGAGAATATTGCAATTGTCTGACAAAAGTGAAAAATGTAAATTTCCATTTTTAACCAAACATGCTAGAAATGCTCCAATTGAGCTAATTAGCTTATTGTGAGAATATTACAAACGTCTGACAACACTGAAAAATGTAAATTTCCAATTTCAACCAAACATGCTAGAAATGCTCCAATTGAGCTAATTAGCTTATTGTGAGAATATTGCAATTGTCTGACAAAAGTGAAAAATGTAAATTTCCAATTTCAACCAAACATGCTAGAAATGCTCCAATTGAGCTAATTAGCTTATTGTGAGAATATTGCAATTGTCTGACAAAAGTGAAAAATGTAAATTTCCAATTTCAACCAAACATGCTAGAAATGCTCCAATTGAACTAATTAGCTTATTGTGAGAATATTACAAACGTCTGACAAAACTGAAAAATGTAAATTTCCATTTTCAACCAAACATGCTAGAAATGCTCCAATTGAGCTAATTAGCTTATTGTGAGAATATTGCAATTGTCTGACAAAAGTGAAAAATGTAAATTTTCAATTTCAACCAAACATGCTAGAAATGCTCAAATTGAGCTAATTAGCTTATTGTGAAAATATTACAAACGTCTGACAAACATGATAAATGTAAATTTCCAATTTCAACCAAACATGCTAGAAATGCTCTAATTGAGCTAATTAGCTTATTGTGAGAATATTACAAACGTCTGACAAAACTGAAAAATGTAAATTTCCAATTTCAACCAAACATGCTAGAAATGCTCCAATTGAGCTAATTAGCTTATTGTGAGAATATTACAAACGTCTGACAACACTGAAAAATTCAAATTTCCAATTTCAACCAAACATGCTAGAAATGCTCCAATTGAGCTAATTAGCTTATTGTGAGAATATTGCAATTGTCTGACAAAAGTGAAAAATGTAAATTTCCAATTTCAACTAAACATGCTAGAAATGCTCCAATTGAGCTAATTAGCTTATTGTGAGAATATTATAAACGTCTGACAAAAGTGAAAAATGTAAATTTCCAATTTCAACCAAACATGCTAGAAATGCTCCAATTGAGCTAATTAGCTTATTGTGAGAATATTACAAACGTCTGACAAACATGATAAATATAAATTTCCAATTTCAACCAAACATGCTAGAAATGCTCTAATTGAGCTAATTAGCTTATTGTGAGAATATTACAAACGTCTGACAAAACTGAAAAATGTAAATTTCCAATTTCAACCAAACATGCTAGAAATGCTCAAATTGCACAAATAAGCCTACTGTAGGATATTTACAAACGTCTGACAAAACTGAAAAATGTAAATTTCCAATTTCAACCAAACATGCTAGAAATGCTCCAATTGAGCTAATTAGCTTATTGTGAGAATATTACAAACGTCTGACAAAACTGAAAAATGTAAATTTCCAATTTCAACCAAACATGCTAGAAATGCTCCAATTGAGCTAATTAGCTTATTGTGAGAATATTACAAACGTCTGACAACACTGAAAAATTCAAATTTCCAATTTCAACCAAACATGCTAGAAATGCTCCAATTGAGCTAATTAGCTTATTGTGAGAATATTACAAACGTCTGACAAAACTGACAAATGTAAATTTCCAATTTCAACCAAACATGCTAGAAATGCTCCAATCGAGGTAATTAGCTTATTGTGAGAATATTAAAAACGTCTGACAAAACTGAAAAATGTAATTTTCCAATTTCAACCAAACATGTTAGAAATGCTCCAATTGAGCTAATTAGCTTATTGTGTGAATATTACAAACGTCTGACAAAACTGAAAAATGTAAATTTCCAATTTCAACCAAACATGCTAGAAATGCTCCAATTGAGCTAATTAGCTTATTGTGAGAATATTGCAATTGTCTGACAAAAGTGAAAAATGTAAATTTCCAATTTCAACCAAACATGCTAGAAATGCTCCAATTGAGCTAATTAGCTTATTGTGAGAATATTACAAACGTCTGACAAAAGTGAAAAATGTAAATTTCCAATTTCAACCAAACATGCTAGAAATGCTCCAATTGAGCTAATTAGCTTATTGTGAGAATATTACAAACGTCTGACAAAACTGAAAAATGTAAATTTCCATTTTCAACCAAACATGCTAGAAATGCTCCAATTGAGCTAATTAGCTTATTGTGAGAATATTGCAATTGTCTGACAAAAGTGAAAAATGTAAATTTCCAATTTCAACCAAACATGCTAGAAATGCTCCAATTGAGATAATTAGCTTATTGTGAGAATATTAAAAACGTCTGACAAAACTGAAAAATGTAATTTTCCAATTTCAACCAAACATGTTAGAAATGCTCCAATTGAGCTAATTAGCTTATTGTGAGAATATTACAAACGTCTGACAAAACTGAAAAATGTAAATTTCCAATTTCAACCAAACATGCTAGAAATGCTCCAATTGAGCTAATTAGCTTATTGTGAGAATATTGCAATTGTCTGACAAAAGTGAAAAATGTAAATTTCCAATTTCAACCAAACATGCTAGAAATGCTCCAATTGAGCTAATTAGCTTATTGTGAGAATATTACAAACGTCTGACAAAACTGAAAAATGTAAATTTCCAATTTCAACCAAACATGTTAGAAATGCTCCAATTGAGCTAATTAGCTTATTGTGAGAATATTACAAACGTCTGACAAAACTGAAAAATGTAAATTTCCAATTTCAACCAAACATGCTAGAAATGCTCAAATTGCGCAAATAAGCCTACTGTAGGATATTTACAAACGTCTGACAAAACTGAAAAATGTAAATTTCCAATTTCAACCAAACATGCTAGAAATGCTCCAATTGAGCTAATTAGCTTATTGTGAGAATATTACAAACGTCTGACAAAACTGAAAAATGTAAATTTCCAATTTCAACCAAACATGCTAGAAATGCTCCAATTGAGCTAATTAGCTTATTGTGAGAATATTACAAACGTCTGACAACACTGAAAAATTCGAATTTCCAATTTCAACCAAACATGCTAGAAATGCTCCAATTGAGCTAATTAGCTTATTGTGAGAATATTACAAACGTCTGACAAAACTGAAAAATGTAAATTTCCAATTTCAACCAAACATGCTAGAAATGCTCCAATTGAGGTAATTAGCTTATTGTGAGAATATTAAAAACGTCTGACAAAACTGAAAAATGTAATTTTCCAATTTCAACCAAACATGTTAGAAATGCTCCAATTGAGCTAATTAGCTTATTGTGAGAATATTACAAACGTCTGACAAAACTGAAAAATGTAAATTTCCAATTTCAACCAAACATGCTAGAAATGCTCCAATTGAGCTAATTAGCTTATTGTGAGAATATTGCAATTGTCTGACAAAAGTGAAAAATGTAAATTTCCAATTTCAACCAAACATGCTAGAAATGCTCAAATTGAGCTAATTAGCTTATTGTGAGAATATTACAAACGTCTGACAAAAGTGAAAAATGTAAATTTCCAATTTCAACCAAACATGCTAGAAATGCTCCAATTGAGCTAATTAGCTTATTGTGAGAATATTACAAACGTCTGACAAAACTGAAAATGTAAATTTCCAATTTCAACCAAACATGCTAGAAATGCTCCAATTGAGCTAATTAGCTTATTGTGAGAATAATGCAATTGTCTGACAAAAGTGAAAAATGTAAATTTCCAATTTCAACCAAACATGCTAGAAATGCTCCAATTGAGGTAATTAGCTTATTGTGAGAATATTAAAAACGTCTGACAAAACTGAAAAATGTAATTTTCCAATTTCAACCAAACATGTTAGAAATGCTCCAATTGAGCTAATTAGCTTATTGTGAGAATATTACAAACGTCTGACAAAACTGAAAAATGTAAATTTCCAATTTCAACCAAACATGCTAGAAATGCTCCAATTGAGCTAATTAGCTTATTGTGAGAATATTGCAATTGTCTGACAAAAGTGAAAAATGTAAATTTCCAATTTCAACCAAACATGCTAGAAATGCTCCAATTGAGCTAATTAGCTTATTGTGAGAATATTACAAACGTCTGACAAAAGTGAAAAATGTAAATTTCCAATTTCAACCAAACATGCGAGAAATGCTCCAATTGAGCTAATTAGCTTATTGTGAGAATATTACAAATGTCTGACAAAACTGAAAAATGTAAATTTTCAATTTCAACCAAACATGCTAGAAATGCTCCAATTGAGCTAATTAGCTTATTGTGAGAATATTGCAATTGTCTGACAAAAGTGAAAAATGTAAATTTCCAATTTCAACCAAACACGCTAGAAATGCTCCAATTGAGCTAATTAGCTTATTGTGAGAATATTACAAACGTCTGACAAAAGTGAAAAATGTAAATTTCCAATTTCAACCAAACATGCTAGAAATGCTCCAATTGAGCTAATTAGCTTATTGTGAGAATATTACAAACGTCTGACAAACATGATAAATCTAAATTTCCAATTTCAACCAAACATGCTAGAAATGCTCCAATTGAGCTAATTAGCTTATTGTGAGAATATTACAAACGTCTGACAAAACTGAAAAATGTAAATTTCCAATTTCAACCAAACATGCTAGAAATGCTCCAATTGAGCTAATTAGCTTATTGTGAGAATATTACAAACGTCTGACAAAACTGAAAAATGTAAATTTCCAATTTCAACCAAACATGCTAGAAATGCTCAAATTGCGCAAATAAGCCTACTGTAGGAATTTTACAAACGTCTGACAAAACTTAAAAATGTAAATTTCCAATTTCAACCAAACATGCTAGAAATGCTCCAATTGAGCTAATTAGCTTATTGTGAGAATATTACAAACGTCTGACAAAACTGAAAAATGTAAACTTCCAATTTCAACCAAACATGCTAGAAATGCTCCAATTGAGCTAATTAGCTTATTGTGAGAATATTGCAATTGTCTTACAAAAGTGAAAAATGTAAATTTCCAATTTCAACCAAACATGCTAGAAATGCTCCAATTGAGCTAATTAGCTTATTGTGAGAATATTGCAATTGTCTGACAAAAGTGAAAAATGTAAATTTCCATTTTTAACCAAACATGCTAGAAATGCTCCAATTGAGCTAATTAGCTTATTGTGAGAATATTACAAACGTCTGACAACACTGAAAAATGTAAATTTCCAATTTCAACCAAACATGCTAGAAATGCTCCAATTGAGCTAATTAGCTTATTGTGAGAATATTGCAATTGTCTGACAAAAGTGAAAAATGTAAATTTCCAATTTCAACCAAACATGCTAGAAATGCTCCAATTGAGCTAATTAGCTTATTGTGAGAATATTACAAACGTCTGACAAACATGATAAATATAAATTTCCAATTTCAACCAAACATGCTAGAAATGCTCCAATTGAGGTAATTAGCTTATTGTGAGAATATTAAAAACGTCTGACAAAACTGAAAAATGTAATTTTCCAATTTCAACCAAACATGTTAGAAATGCTCCAATTGAGCTAATTAGCTTATTGTGAGAATATTACAAACGTCTGACAAAACTGAAAAATGTAAATTTCCAATTTCAACCAAACATGCTAGAAATGCTCCAATTGAGCTAATTAGCTTATTGTGAGAATATTGCAATTGTCTGACAAAAGTGAAAAATGTAAATTTCCAATTTCAACCAAACATGCTAGAAATGCTCAAATTGAGCTAATTAGCTTATTGTGAGAATATTACAAACGTCTGACAAAAGTGAAAAATGTAAATTTCCAATTTCAACCAAACATGCTAGAAATGCTCCAATTGAGCTAATTAGCTTATTGTGAGAATATTACAAACGTCTGACAAAACTGAAAAATGTAAATTTCCAATTTCAACCAAACATGCTAGAAATGCTCCAATTGAGCTAATTAGCTTATTGTGAGAATATTGCAATTGTCTGACAAAAGTGAAAAATGTAAATTTCCAATTTCAACCAAACATGCTAGAAATGCTCCAATTGAGGTAATTAGCTTATTGTGAGAATATTAAAAACGTCTGACAAAACTGAAAAATGTAATTTTCCAATTTCAACCAAACATGTTAGAAATGCTCCAATTGAGCTAATTAGCTTATTGTGAGAATATTACAAACGTCTGACAAAACTGAAAAATGTAAATTTCCAATTTCAACCAAACATGCTAGAAATGCTCCAATTGAGCTAATTAGCTTATTGTGAGAATATTGCAATTGTCTGACAAAAATGAAAAATGTAAATTTCCAATTTCAACCAAACATGCTAGAAATGCTCCAATTGAGCTGATTAGCTTATTGTGAGAATATTACAAACGTCTGACAAAAGTGAAAAATGTAAATTTCCAATTTCAACCAAACATGCTAGAAATGCTCCAATTGAGCTAATTAGCTTATTGTGAGAATATTACAAATGTCTGACAAAACTGAAAAATGTAAATTTTCAATTTCAACCAAACATGCTAGAAATGCTCCAATTGAGCTAATTAGCTTATTGTGAGAATATTACAAACGTCTGACAACACTGAAAATGTAAATTTCCAATTTCAACCAAACATGCTAGAAATGCTCCAATTGAGCTAATTAGCTTATTGTGAAAATATTACAAACGTCTGACAAACATGATAAATGTAAATTTCCAATTTCAACCAAACATGCTAGAAATGCTCTAATTGAGCTAATTAGCTTATTGTGAGAATATTACAAACGTCTGACAAAACTGAAAAATGTAAATTTCCAATTTCAACCAAACATGCTAGAAATGCTCCAATTGAGCTAATTAGCTTATTGTGAGAATATTACAAACGTCTTACAACACTGAAAAATTCAAATTTCCAATTTCAACCAAACATGCTAGAAATGCTCCAATTGAGCTAATTAGCTTATTGTGAGAATATTGCAATTGTCTGACAAAAGTGAAAAATGTAAATTTCCAATTTCAACCAAACATGCTAGAAATGCTCCAATTGAGCTAATTAGCTTATTGTGAGAATATTACAAACGTCTGACAAAAGTGAAAATTGTAAATTTCCAATTTCAACCAAACATGCTAGAAATGCTCCAACTGAGCTAATTAGCTTATTGTGAGAATATTACAAACGTCTGACAAACATGATAAATATAAATTTCCAATTTCAACCAAACATGCTAGAAATGCTCTAATTGAGCTAATTAGCTTATTGTGAGAATATTACAAACGTCTGACAAAACTGAAAAATGTAAATTTCCAATTTCAACCAAACATGCTAGAAATGCTCAAATTGCGCAAATAAGCCTACTGTAGGAATTTTACAAACGTCTGACAAAACTGAAAAATGTAAATTTCCAATTTCAACCAAACATGCTAGAAATGCTCCAATTGAGCTAATTAGCTTATTGTGAGAATATTAAAAACGTCTGACAAAAGTGAAAAATGTAAATTTCCAATTTCAACCAAACATGCTAGAAATGCTCCAATTGAGCTAATTAGCTTATTGTGAGAATATTACAAACGTCTGACAACACTGAAAAATGTAAATTTCCAATTTCAACCAAACATGCTAGAAATGCTCCAATTGAGCTAATTAGCTTATTGTGAGAATATTGCAATTGTCTGACAAAAGTGAAAAATGTAAATTTCCAATTTCAACCAAACATGCTAGAAATGCTCCAATTGAGCTAATTAGCTTATTGTGAGAATATTACAAACGTCTGAGAAAAGTGAAAAATGTAAATTTCCAATTTCAACCAAACATGCTAGAAATGCTCCAATTGAGCTAATTAGCTTATTGTGAGAATATTACAAACGTCTGACAAAACTGAATAATGTAAATTTTCAATTTCAACCAAACATGCTAGAAATGCTCCAATTGAGCTAATTAGCTTATTGTCAGAATATTACAAACGTCTGACAACACTGAAAAATGTAAATTTCCAATTTCAACCAAACATGCTAGAAATGCTCCAATTGAGCTAATTAGCTTATTGTGAAAATATTACAAACGTCTGACAAACATGATAAATGTAAATTTCCAATTTCAACCAAACATGCTAGAAATGCTCTAATTGAGCTAATTAGCTTATTGTGAGAATATTACAAACGTCTGACAAAACTGAAAAATGTAAATTTCCAATTTCAACCAAACATGCTAGAAATGCTCCAATTGAGCTAATTAGCTTATTGTGAGAATATTACAAACGTCTGACAACACTGAAAAATGTAAATTTCAAATTTCAACCAAACATGCTAGAAATGCTCCAATTGAGCTAATTAGCTTATTGTGAGAATATTGCAATTGTCTGACAAAAGTGAAAAATGTAAATTTCCAATTTCAACCAAACATGCTAGAAATGCTCCAATTGAGCTAATTAGCTTATTGTGAGAATATTACAAACGTCTGACAAACATGATAAATATAAATTTCCAATTTCAACCAAACATGCTAGAAATGCTCTAATTGAGCTAATTAGCTTATTGTGAGAATATTACAAACGTCTGACAAACATGATAAATATAAATTTCCAATTTCAACCAAACTTGCTAGAAATGCTCTAATTGAGCTAATTAGCTTATTGTGGGAATATTACAAACGTCTGACAAAACTGAAAAATGTAAATTTCCAATTTCAACCAAACATGCTAGAAATGCTCAAATTGCGTAAATAAGCCTACTGTAGGAATTTTACAAACGTCTGACAAAACTGAAAAATGTAAATTTCCAATTTCAACCAAACATGCTAGAAATGCTCCAATTGAGCTAATTAGCTTATTGTGAGAATATTACAAACGTCTGACAAAAGTGAAAAATGTAAATTTCCAATTTCAACCAAACATGCTAGAAATGCTCCAATTGAGCTAATTAGCTTATTGTGAGAATATTGCAATTGTCTGACAAAAGTGAAAAATGTAAATTTTCAATTTCAACCAAACATGCTAGAAATGCTTCAATTGAGCTAATTAGCTTATTGTGAGAATATTACAAACGTCTGACAACACTGAAAAATTCAAATTTCCAATTTCAACCAAACATGCTAGAAATGCTCCAATTGAGGTAATTAGCTTATTGTGAGAATATTAAAAACGTCTGACAAAACTGAAAAAATTTAATTTTCCAATTTCAACCAAACATGTTAGAAATGCTCCAATTGAGCTAATTAGCTTATTGTGAGAATATTACAAACGTCTGACAACACTGAAAAATGTAATTTTCCAATTTCAACCAAACATGCTAGAAATGCTCCAATTGAGCTAATTAGCTTATTGTGAAAATATTACAAACGTCTGACAAACATGATAAATGTAAATTTCCAATTTCAACCAAACATGCTAGAAATGCTCTAATTGAGCTAATTAGCTTATTGTGAGAATATTACAAACGTCTGACAACACTGAAAAATTCAAATTTCCAATTTCAACCAAACATGCTAGAAATGCTCCAATTGAGCTAATTAGCTTATTGTGAGAATATTGCAATTGTCTGACAAAAGTGAAAAATGTAAATTTCCAATTTCAACCAAACATGCTAGAAATGCTCCAATTGAGCTAATTAGCTTATTGTGAGAATATTACAAACGTCTGACAAAAGTGAAAAATGTAAATTTCCAATTTCAACCAAACATGCTAGAAATGCTCCAATTGAGCTAATTAGCTTATTGTGAGAATATTACAAACGTCTGACAAATATGATAAATATAAATTTCCAATTTCAACCAAACATGCTAGAAATGCTCTAATTGAGCTAATTAGCTTATTGTGAGAATATTAAAAACGTCTGAAAAAACTGAAAAATGTAATTTTCCAATTTCAACCAAACGTGTTAGAAATGCTCCAATTGAGCTAATTAGCTTATTGTGAGAATATTACAAACGTCTGACAAAACTGAAAAATGTAAATTTCCAATTTCAACCAAACATGCTAGAAATGCTCCAATTGAGCTAATTAGCTTATTGTGAGAATATTGCAATTGTCTGACAAAAGTGAAAAATGTAAATTTCCATTTTTAACCAAACATGCTAGAAATGCTCCAATTGAGCTAATTAGCTTATTGTGAGAATATTACAAACGTCTGACAAAAGTGAAAATTGTAAATTTCCAATTTCAACCAAACATGCTAGAAATGCTCCAACTGAGCTAATTAGCTTATTGTGAGAATATTACAAACGTCTGACAAACATGATAAATATAAATTTCCAATTTCAACCAAACATGCTAGAAATGCTCTAATTGAGCTAATTAGCTTATTGTGAGAATATTACAAACGTCTGACAAAACTGAAAAATGTAAATTTCCAATTTCAACCAAACATGCTAGAAATGCTCAAATTGCGCAAATAAGCCTACTGTAGGAATTTTACAAACGTCTGACAAAACTGAAAAATGTAAATTTCCAATTTCAACCAAACATGCTAGAAATGCTCCAATTGAGCTAATTAGCTTATTGTGAGAATAGTACAAACGTCTGACAAAACTGAAAAATGTAAACTTCCAATTTCAACCAAACATGCTAGAAATGCTCCAATTGAGCTAATTAGCTTATTGTGAGAATATTGCAATTGTCTTACAAAAGTGAAAAATGTAAATTTCCAATTTCAACCAAACATGCTAGAAATGCTCCAATTGAGCTAATTAGCTTATTGTGAGAATATTAAAAACGTCTGACAAAACTGAAAAATGTAATTTTCCAATTTCAACCAAACATGTTAGAAATGCTCCAATTGAGCTAATTAGCTTATTGTGAGAATATTACAAACGTCTGACAAAACTGAAAAATGTAAATTTCCAATTTCAACCAAACATGCTAGAAATGCTCCAATTGAGCTAATTAGCTTATTGTGAGAATATTGCAATTGTCTGTCAAAAGTGAAAAATGTAAATTTCCATTTTTAACCAAACATGCTAGAAATGCTCCAATTGAGCTAATTAGCTTATTGTGAGAATATTACAAACGTCTGACAACACTGAAAAATGTAAATTTCCAATTTCAACCAAACATGCTAGAAATGCTCCAATTGAGCTAATTAGCTTATTGTGAGAATATTGCAATTGTCTGAGAAAAGTGAAAAATGTAAATTTCCAATTTCAACCAAACATGCTAGAAATGCTCCAATTGAGCTAATTAGCTTATTGTGAGAATATTACAAACGTCTGAGAAAAGTGAAAAATGTAAATTTCCAATTTCAACCAAACATGCTAGAAATGCTCCAATTGAGCTAATTAGCTTATTGTGAGAATATTACAAACGTCTGACAAAACTGAATAATGTAAATTTTCAATTTCAACCAAACATGCTAGAAATGCTCCAATTGAGCTAATTAGCTTATTGTCAGAATATTACAAACGTCTGACAACACTGAAAAATGTAAATTTCCAATTTCAACCAAACATGCTAGAAATGCTCCAATTGAGCTAATTAGCTTATTGTGAAAATATTACAAACGTCTGACAAACATGATAAATGTAAATTTCCAATTTCAACCAAACATGCTAGAAATGCTCTAATTGAGCTAATTAGCTTATTGTGAGAATATTACAAACGTCTGACAAAACTGAAAAATGTAAATTTCCAATTTCAACGAAACATGCTAGAAATGCTCCAATTGAGCTAATTAGCTTATTGTGAGAATATTACAAACGTCTGACAACACTGAAAAATGTAAATTTCAAATTTCAACCAAACATGCTAGAAATGCTCCAATTGAGCTAATTAGCTTATTGTGAGAATATTGCAATTGTCTGACAAAAGTGAAAAATGTAAATTTCCAATTTCAACCAAACATGCTAGAAATGCTCCAATTGAGCTAATTAGCTTATTGTGAGAATATTACAAACGTCTGACAAAAGTGAAAAATGTAAATTTCCATTTTTAACCAAACATGCTAGAAATGCTCCAATTGAGCTAATTAGCTTATTGTGAGAATATTACAAACGTCTGACAAAAGTGAAAATTGTAAATTTCCAATTTCAACCAAACATGCTAGAAATGCTCCAACTGAGCTAATTAGCTTATTGTGAGAATATTACAAACGTCTGACAAACATGATAAATATAAATTTCCAATTTCAACCAAACATGCTAGAAATGCTCTAATTGAGCTAATTAGCTTATTGTGAGAATATTACAAACGTCTGACAAAACTGAAAAATGTAAATTTCCAATTTCAACCAAACATGCTAGAAATGCTCAAATTGCGCAAATAAGCCTACTGTAGGAATTTTACAAACGTCTGACAAAACTGAAAAATGTAAATTTCCAATTTCAACCAAACATGCTAGAAATGCTCCAATTGAGCTAATTAGCTTATTGTGAGAATAGTACAAACGTCTGACAAAACTGAAAAATGTAAACTTCCAATTTCAACCAAACATGCTAGAAATGCTCCAATTGAGCTAATTAGCTTATTGTGAGAATATTGCAATTGTCTTACAAAAGTGAAAAATGTAAATTTCCAATTTCAACCAAACATGCTAGAAATGCTCCAATTGAGCTAATTAGCTTATTGTGAGAATATTAAAAACGTCTGACAAAACTGAAAAATGTAATTTTCCAATTTCAACCAAACATGTTAGAAATGCTCCAATTGAGCTAATTAGCTTATTGTGAGAATATTACAAACGTCTGACAAAACTGAAAAATGTAAATTTCCAATTTCAACCAAACATGCTAGAAATGCTCCAATTGAGCTAATTAGCTTATTGTGAGAATATTGCAATTGTCTGACAAAAGTGAAAAATGTAAATTTCCATTTTTAACCAAACATGCTAGAAATGCTCCAATTGAGCTAATTAGCTTATTGTGAGAATATTACAAACGTCTGACAACACTGAAAAATGTAAATTTCCAATTTCAACCAAACATGCTAGAAATGCTCCAATTGAGCTAATTAGCTTATTGTGAGAATATTGCAATTGTCTGACAAAAGTGAAAAATGTAAATTTCCAATTTCAACCAAACATGCTAGAAATGCTCCAATTGAGCTAATTAGCTTATTGTGAGAATATTACAAACGTCTGAGAAAAGTGAAAAATGTAAATTTCCAATTTCAACCAAACATGCTAGAAATGCTCCAATTGAGCTAATTAGCTTATTGTGAGAATATTACAAACGTCTGACAAAACTGAATAATGTAAATTTTCAATTTCAACCAAACATGCTAGAAATGCTCCAATTGAGCTAATTAGCTTATTGTCAGAATATTACAAACGTCTGACAACACTGAAAAATGTAAATTTCCAATTTCAACCAAACATGCTAGAAATGCTCCAATTGAGCTAATTAGCTTATTGTGAAAATATTACAAACGTCTGACAAACATGATAAATGTAAATTTCCAATTTCAACCAAACATGCTAGAAATGCTCTAATTGAGCTAATTAGCTTATTGTGAGAATATTACAAACGTCTGACAAAACTGAAAAATGTAAATTTCCAATTTCAACCAAACATGCTAGAAATGCTCCAATTGAGCTAATTAGCTTATTGTGAGAATATTACAAACGTCTGACAACACTGAAAAATTCAAATTTCAAATTTCAACCAAACATGCTAGAAATGCTCCAATTGAGCTAATTAGCTTATTGTGAGAATATTGCAATTGTCTGACAAAAGTGAAAAATGTAAATTTCCAATTTCAACCAAACATGCTAGAAATGCTCCAATTGAGCTAATTAGCTTATTGTGAGAATATTACAAACGTCTGACAAACATGATAAATATAAATTTCCAATTTCAACCAAACTTGCTAGAAATGCTCTAATTGAGCTAATTAGCTTATTGTGGGAATATTACAAACGTCTGACAAAACTGAAAAATGTAAATTTCCAATTTCAACCAAACATGCTAGAAATGCTCAAATTGCGTAAATAAGCCTACTGTAGGAATTTTACAAACGTCTGACAAAACTGAAAAATGTAAATTTCCAATTTCAACCAAACATGCTAGAAATGCTCCAATTGAGCTAATTAGCTTATTGTGAGAATATTACAAACGTCTGACAAAAGTGAAAAATGTAAATTTCCAATTTCAACCAAACATGCTAGAAATGCTCCAATTGAGCTAATTAGCTTATTGTGAGAATATTGCAATTGTCTGACAAAAGTGAAAAATGTAAATTTCCAATTTCAACCAAACATGCTAGAAATGCTTCAATTGAGCTAATTAGCTTATTGTGAGAATATTACAAACGTCTGACAACACTGAAAAATTCAAATTTCCAATTTCAACCAAACATGCTAGAAATGCTCCAATTGAGGTAATTAGCTTATTGTGAGAATATTAAAAACGTCTGACAAAACTGAAAAAATTTAATTTTCCAATTTCAACCAAACATGTTAGAAATGCTCCAATTGAGCTAATTAGCTTATTGTGAGAATATTACAAACGTCTGACAACACTGAAAAATGTAATTTTCCAATTTCAACCAAACATGCTAGAAATGCTCCAATTGAGCTAATTAGCTTATTGTGAAAATATTACAAACGTCTGACAAACATGATAAATGTAAATTTCCAATTTCAACCAAACATGCTAGAAATGCTCTAATTGAGCTAATTAGCTTATTGTGAGAATATTACAAACGTCTGACAACACTGAAAAATTCAAATTTCCAATTTCAACCAAACATGCTAGAAATGCTCCAATTGAGCTAATTAGCTTATTGTGAGAATATTGCAATTGTCTGACAAAAGTGAAAAAGGAAAATTTCCAATTTCAACCAAACATGCTAGAAATGCTCCAATTGAGCTAATTAGCTTATTGTGAGAATATTACAAACGTCTGACAAAAGTGAAAAATGTAAATTTCCAATTTCAACCAAACATGCTAGAACTGCTCCAATTGAGCTAATTAGCTTATTGTGAGAATATTACAAACGTCTGACAAATATGATAAATATAAATTTCCAATTTCAACCAAACATGCTAGAAATGCTCTAATTGAGCTAATTAGCTTATTGTGAGAATATTAAAAACGTCTGACAAAACTGAAAAATGTAATTTTCCAATTTCAACCAAACGTGTTAGAAATGCTCCAATTGAGCTAATTAGCTTATTGTGAGAATATTACAAACGTCTGACAAAACTGAAAAATGTAAATTTCCAATTTCAACCAAACATGCTAGAAATGCTCCAATTGAGCTAATTAGCTTATTGTGAGAATATTGCAATTGTCTGACAAAAGTGAAAAATGTAAATTTCCATTTTTAACCAAACATGCTAGAAATGCTCCAATTGAGCTAATTAGCTTATTGTGAGAATATTACAAACGTCTGACAACACTGAAAAATGTAAATTTCCAATTTCAACCAAACATGCTAGAAATGCTCCAATTGAGCTAATTAGCTTATTGTGAGAATATTGCAATTGTCTGACAAAAGTGAAAAATGTAAATTTCCAATTTCAACCAAACATGCTAGAAATGCTCCAATTGAGCTAATTAGCTTATTGTGAGAATATTACAAACGTCTGAGAAAAGTGAAAAATGTAAATTTCCAATTTCAACCAAACATGCTAGAAATGCTCCAATTGAGCTAATTAGCTTATTGTGAGAATATTACAAACGTCTGACAAAACTGAATAATGTAAATTTTCAATTTCAACCAAACATGCTAGAAATGCTCCAATTGAGCTAATTAGCTTATTGTGAGAATATTACAAACGTCTGACAACACTGAAAAATGTAAATTTCCAATTTCAACCAAACATGCTAGAAATGCTCCAATTGAGCTAATTAGCTTATTGTGAAAATATTACAAACGTCTGACAAACATGATAAATGTAAATTTCCAATTTCAAACAAACATGCTAGAAATGCTCTAATTGAGCTAATTAGCTTATTGTGAGAATATTACAAACGTCTGACAAAACTGAAAAATGTAAATTTCCAATTTCAACCAAACATGCTAGAAATGCTCCAATTGAGCTAATTAGCTTATTGTGAGAATATTACAAACGTCTGACAACACTGAAAAATGTAAATTTCCAATTTCAACCAAACATGCTAGAAATGCTCCAATTGAGCTAATTAGCTTAATGTGAGAATATTGCAATTGTCTGACAAAAGTGAAAAATGTAAATTTCCAATTTCAACCAAACATGCTAGAAATGCTCCAATTGAGCTAATTAGCTTATTGTGAGAATATTACAAACGTCTGACAAAAGTGAAAAATGTAAATTTCCAATTTCAACCAAACATGCTAGAAATGCTCCAATTGAGCTAATTAGCTTATTGTGAGAATATTACAAACGTCTGACAAACATGATAAATATAAATTTCCAATTTCAACCAAACATGCTAGAAATGCTCTAATTGAGCTAATTAGCTTATTGTGAGAATATTACAAACGTCTGACAAACATGATAAATATAAATTTCCAATTTCAACCAAACTTGCTAGAAATGCTCTAATTGAGCTAATTAGCTTATTGTGGGAATATTACAAACGTCTGACAAAACTGAAAAATGTAAATTTCCAATTTCAACCAAACATGCTAGAAATGCTCAAATTGCGCAAATAAGCCTACTGTAGGAATTTTACAAACGTCTGACAAAACTGAAAAATGTAAATTTCCAATTTCAACCAAACATGCTAGAAATGCTCCAATTGAGCTAATTAGCTTATTGTGAGAATATTACAAACGTCTGACAAAAGTGAAAAATGTAAATTTCCAATTTCAACCAAACATGCTAGAAATGCTCCAATTGAGCTAATTAGCTTATTGTGAGAATATTGCAATTGTCTGACAAAAGTGAAAAATGTAAATTTCCAATTTCAACCAAACATGCTAGAAATGCTTCAATTGAGCTAATTAGCTTATTGTGAGAATTTTACAAATGTCTGACAACACTGAAAAATTCAAATTTCCAATTTCAACCAAACATGCTAGAAATGCTCCAATTGAGGTAATTAGCTCATTGTGAGAATATTAAAAACGTCTGACAAAACTGAAAAATGTAATTTTCCAATTTCAACCAAACATGTTAGAAATGCTCCAATTGAGCTAATTAGCTTATTGTGAGAATATTACAAACGTCTGACAACACTGAAAAATGTAATTTTCCAATTTCAACCAAACATGCTAGAAATGCTCCAATTGAGCTAATTAGCTTATTGTGAAAATATTACAAACGTCTGACAAACATGATAAATGTAAATTTCCAATTTCAACCAAACATGCTAGAAATGCTCTAATTGAGCTAATTAGCTTATTGTGAGAATATTACAAACGTCTGACAACACTGAAAAATTCAAATTTCCAATTTCAACCAAACATGCTAGAAATGCTCCAATTGAGCTAATTAGCTTATTGTGAGAATATTGCAATTGTCTGACAAAAGTGAAAAATGTAAATTTCCAATTTCAACCAAACATGCTAGAAATGCTCCAATTGAGCTAATTAGCTTATTGTGAGAATATTACAAACGTCTGACAAAAGTGAAAAATGTAAATTTCCAATTTCAACCAAACATGCTAGAAATGCTCCAATTGAGCTAATTAGCTTATTGTGAGAATATTACAAACGTCTGACAAATATGATAAATATAAATTTCCAATTTCAACCAAACATGCTAGAAATGCTCTAATTGAGCTAATTAGCTTATTGTGAGAATATTAAAAACGTCTGACAAAACTGAAAAATGTAATTTTCCAATTTCAACCAAACATGTTAGAAATGCTCCAATTGAGCTAATTAGCTTATTGTGAGAATATTACAAACGTCTGACAAAACTGAAAAATGTAAATTTCCAATTTCAACCAAACATGCTAGAAATGCTCCAATTGAGCTAATTAGCTTATTGTGAGAATATTGCAATTGTCTGACAAAAGTGAAAAATGTAAATTTCCATTTTTAACCAAACATGCTAGAAATGCTCCAATTGAGCTAATTAGCTTAATGTGAGAATATTGCAATTGTCTGACAAAAGTGAAAAATGTAAATTTCCAATTTCAACCAAACATGCTAGAAATGCTCCAATTGAGCTAATTAGCTTATTGTGAGAATATTACAAACGTCTGACAAAAGTGAAAAATGTAAATTTCCAATTTCAACCAAACATGCTAGAAATGCTCCAATTGAGCTAATTAGCTTATTGTGAGAATATTACAAACGTCTGACAAACATGATAAATATAAATTTCCAATTTCAACCAAACATGCTAGAAATGCTCTAATTGAGCTAATTAGCTTATTGTGAGAATATTACAAACGTCTGACAAACATGATAAATATAAATTTCCAATTTCAACCAAACTTGCTAGAAATGCTCTAATTGAGCTAATTAGCTTATTGTGGGAATATTACAAACGTCTGACAAAACTGAAAAATGTAAATTTCCAATTTCAACCAAACATGCTAGAAATGCTCAAATTGCGCAAATAAGCCTACTGTAGGAATTTTACAAACGTCTGACAAAACTGAAAAATGTAAATTTCCAATTTCAACCAAACATGCTAGAAATGCTCCAATTGAGCTAATTAGCTTATTGTGAGAATATTACAAACGTCTGACAAAAGTGAAAAATGTAAATTTCCAATTTCAACCAAACATGCTAGAAATGCTCCAATTGAGCTAATTAGCTTATTGTGAGAATATTGCAATTGTCTGACAAAAGTGAAAAATGTAAATTTCCAATTTCAACCAAACATGCTAGAAATGCTTCAATTGAGCTAATTAGCTTATTGTGAGAATTTTACAAATGTCTGACAACACTGAAAAATTCAAATTTCCAATTTCAACCAAACATGCTAGAAATGCTCCAATTGAGGTAATTAGCTCATTGTGAGAATATTAAAAACGTCTGACAAAACTGAAAAATGTAATTTTCCAATTTCAACCAAACATGTTAGAAATGCTCCAATTGAGCTAATTAGCTTATTGTGAGAATATTACAAACGTCTGACAACACTGAAAAATGTAATTTTCCAATTTCAACCAAACATGCTAGAAATGCTCCAATTGAGCTAATTAGCTTATTGTGAAAATATTACAAACGTCTGACAAACATGATGAATGTAAATTTCCAATTTCAACCAAACATGCTAGAAATGCTCTAATTGAGCTAATTAGCTTATTGTGAGAATATTACAAACGTCTGACAACACTGAAAAATTCAAATTTCCAATTTCAACCAAACATGCTAGAAATGCTCCAATTGAGCTAATTAGCTTATTGTGAGAATATTGCAATTGTCTGACAAAAGTGAAAAATGTAAATTTCCAATTTCAACCAAACATGCTAGAAATGCTCCAATTGAGCTAATTAGCTTATTGTGAGAATATTACAAACGTCTGACAAAAGTGAAAAATGTAAATTTCCAATTTCAACCAAACATGCTAGAAATGCTCCAATTGAGCTAATTAGCTTATTGTGAGAATATTACAAACGTCTGACAAATATGATAAATATAAATTTCCAATTTCAACCAAACATGCTAGAAATGCTCTAATTGAGCTAATTAGCTTATTGTGAGAATATTAAAAACGTCTGACAAAACTGAAAAATGTAATTTTCCAATTTCAACCAAACATGTTAGAAATGCTCCAATTGAGCTAATTAGCTTATTGTGAGAATATTACAAACGTCTGACAAAACTGAAAAATGTAAATTTCCAATTTCAACCAAACATGCTAGAAATGCTCCAATTGAGCTAATTAGCTTATTGTGAGAATATTGCAATTGTCTGACAAAAGTGAAAAATGTAAATTTCCATTTTTAACCAAACATGCTAGAAATGCTCCAATTGAGCTAATTAGCTTATTGTGAGAATATTACAAACGTCTGACAACACTGAAAAATGTAAATTTCCAATTTCAACCAAACATGCTAGAAATGCTCCAATTGAACTAATTAGCTTATTGTGAGAATATTACAAACGTCTGAGAAAAGTGAAAAATGTAAATTTCCAATTTCAACCAAACATGCTAGAAATGCTCCAATTGAGCTAATTAGCTTATTGTGAGAATATTACAAACGTCTGACAAAACTGAATAATGTAAATTTTCAATTTCAACCAAACATGCTAGAAATGCTCCAATTGAGCTAATTAGCTTATTGTGAGAATATTAAAAACGTCTGACAAAACTGAAAAATGTAATTTTCCAATTTCAACCAAACATGTTAGAAAAGCTCCAATTGAGCTAATTAGCTTATTGTGAGAATATTACAAACGTCTGACAAAAGTGAAAAATGTAAATTTCCAATTTCAACCAAACATGCTAGAAATGCTCCAATTGAGCTAATTAGCTTATTGTGAGAATATTGCAATTGTCTGACAAAACTGAAAAATGTAATTTTCCAATTTCAACCAAACATGTTAGAAATGCTCCAATTGAGCTAATTAGCTCATTGTGAGAATATTACAAACGTCTGACAAAACTGAAAAATGTAAATTTCCAATTTCAACCAAACATGCTAGAAAGGCTCCAATTGAGCTAATTAGCTTATTGTGAGAATATTACAAACGTCTGACAACACTGAAAAATTCAAATTTCCAATTTCAACCAAACATGCTAGAAATGCTCCAATTGAGCTAATTAGCTTATTGTGAGAATATTGCAATTGTCTGACAAAAGTGAAAAATGTAAATTTCCAATTTCAACCAAACATGCTAGAAATGCTCCAATTGAGCTAATTAGCTTATTGTGAGAATATTACAAACGTCTGACAAAAGTGAAAAATGTAACTTTCCAATTTCAACCAAACATGCTAGAAATGCTCCAATTGAGCTAATTAGCTTATTGTGAGAATATTAAAAACGTCTGACAAAACTGAAAAATGTAATTTTCCAATTTCAACCAAACATGCTAGAAATGCTCCAATTGAGCTAATTAGCTTATTGTGAGAATATTACAAACGTCTGACAAAACTGAAAAATGTAAATTTCCAATTTCAACCAAACATGCTAGAAATGCTCCAATTGAGCTAATTAGCTTATTGTGAGAATATTGCAAACGTCTGACAAAACTGAAAATTGTAAATTTCCATTTTTAACCAAACATGCTAAAAATGCTCCGATTGAGCTAATTAGCTTATTGTGAGAATATTACAAACGTCTGACAACACTGAAAAATGTAAATTTCCAATTTCAACCAAACATGCTAGATATGCTCCAATTGAGCTAATTAGCTTATTGTGAGAATATTACAAACGTCTGACAAAACTGAAAAATGTAAATTTCCAATTTCAACCAAACATGCTAGAAATGCTCCAATTGAGCTAATTAGCTTATTGTGAGAATATTGCAATTGTCTGACAAAAGTGAAAAATGTAAATTTCCATTTTTAAATAAACATGCTAGAAATGCTCCAATTGAGCTAATTAGCTTATTGTGAGAATATTACAAACGTCTGACAAAACTGAAAAATGTAAATTTCCAATTTCAACCAAACATGCTGGAAATGCTCCAATTGAGCTAATTAGCTTATTGTGAGAATATTGCAATTGTCTGACAAAAGTGAAAAATGTAAATTTCCATTTTTAAATAAACATGCTAGAAATGCTCCAATTGAGCTAATTAGCTTTTTGTGAGAATATTACAAACGTCTGACAAAACTGAAAAATGTAAATTTCCAATTTCAACCAAACATGCTAGAAATGCTCCAATTGAGCTAATTAGCTTATTGTGAGAATATTAAAAACGTCTGACAAAACTGAAAAATGTAAATTTCCAATTTCAACCAAACATGTTAGAAATGCTCCAATTGAGCTAATTAGCTTATTGTGAGAATATTACAAACGTCTGACAAAACTGAAAAATGTAATTTTCCAATTTCAACCAAACATGTTAGAAATGCTCCAATTGAGCTAATTAGCTCATTGTGAGAATATTACAAACGTCTGACAAAACTGAAAAATGTAAATTTCCAATTTCAACCAAACATGCTAGAAATGCTCCAATTGAGCTAATTAGCTTATTGTGAGAATATTACAAACGTCTGACAACACTGAAAAATTCAAATTTCCAATTTCAACCAAACATGCTAGAAATGCTCCAATTGAGCTAATTAGCTTATTGTGAAAATATTGCAATTGTCTGACAAAAGTGAAAAATGTAAATTTCCAATTTCAACCAAACATGCTAGAAATGCTCCAATTGAGCTAATTAGCTTATTGTGAGAATATTACAAACGTCTGACAAAAGTGAAAAATGTAACTTTCCAATTTCAACCAAACATGCTAGAAATGCTCCAATTGAGCTAATTAGCTTATTGTGAGAATATTAAAAACGTCTGACAAAACTGAAAAATGTAATTTTCCAATTTCAACCAAACATGCTAGAAATGCTCCAATTGAGCTAATTAGCTTATTGTGAGAATATTACAAACGTCTGACAAAACTGAAAAATGTAAATTTCCAATTTCAACCAAACATGCTAGAAATGCTCCAATTGAGCTAATTAGCTTATTGTGAGAATATTGCAAACGTCTGACAAAACTGAAAAATGTAAATTTCCATTTTTAACCAAACATGCTAAAAATGCTCCAATTGAGCTAATTAGCTTATTGTGAGAATATTACAAACGTCTGACAACACTGAAAAATGTAAATTTCCAATTTCAACCAAACATGCTAGATATGCTCCAATTGAGCTAATTAGCTTATTGTGAGAATATTTAAAACGTCTGACAAAACTGAAAAATGTAATTTTCCAATTTCAACCAAACATGTTAGAAATGCTCCAATTGAGCTAATTAGCTTATCGTGAGAATATTACAAACGTCTGACAAAACAAAATAATGTAAATTTTCAATTTCAACCAAACATGCTAGAAATGCTCCAATTGAGCTAATTAGCTTATTGTGAGAATATTACAAACGTCTGACAAAAGTGAAAAATGTAAATTTCCAATTTCAACCAAACATTCTAGCAATGCTCCAATTGAGCTAATTAGCTTATTGTGAGAATATTACAAACGTCTGACAAAACAAAATAATGTAAATTTTCAATTTCAACCAAACATGCTAGAAATGCTCCAATTGAGCTAATTAGCTTATTGTGAGAATATTGCAATTGTCTGACAAAAGTGAAAAATGTAAACTTCCAATTTCAACCAAACATGCTAGAAATGCTCCAATTGAGCTAATTAGCTTATTGTGAGAATATTACAAACGTCTGACAAAAGTGAAAAATGTGAATTTCCAATTTCAACCAAACATGCTAGAAATGCTCCAATTGAGCTAATTAGCTTATTGTGAGAATATTACAAACGTCTGACAAAAGTGAAAAATGTAAATTTCCAATTTCAACCAAACATGCTAGAAATGCTCCAATTGAGCTAATTAGCTTATTGTGAGAATATTACAAACGTCTGACAAAACAAAATAATGTAAATTTTCAATTTCAACCAAACATGCTAGAAATGCTCCAATTGAGCTAATTAGCTTATTGTGAGAATATTACAAACGTCTGACAAAAGTGAAAAATTCAATTTTCCAATTTCAACCAAACATGCTAGAAATGCTCCAATTGAGGTAATTAGCTTATTGTGAGAATATTAAAAACGTCTGACAAAACTGAAAAATGTAATTTTCCAATTTCAACCAAACATGTTAGAAATGCTCCAATTGAGCTAATTAGCTTATTGTGAGAATATTACAAACGTCTGACAACACTGAAAAATGTAATTTTCCAATTTCAACCAAACATGCTAGAAATGCTCCAATTGAGCTAATTAGCTTATTGTGAAAATATTACAAACGTCTGACAAACATGATAAATGTAAATTTCCAATTTCAACCAAACATGCTAGAAATGCTCTAATTGAGCTAATTAGCTTATTGTGAGAATATTACAAACGTCTGACAACACTGAAAAATTCAAATTTCCAATTTCAACCAAACATGCTAGAAATGCTCCAATTGAGCTAATTAGCTTATTGTGAGAATATTGCAATTGTCTGACAAAAGTGAAAAATGTAAATTTCCAATTTCAACCAAACATGCTAGAAATGCTCCAATTGAGCTAATTAGCTTATTGTGAGAATATTACAAACGTCTGACAAAAGTGAAAAATGTAAATTTCCAATTTCAACCAAACATGCTAGAAATGCTCCAATTGAGCTAATTAGCTTATTGTGAGAATATTACAAACGTCTGACAAATATGATAAATATAAATTTCCAATTTCAACCAAACATGCTAGAAATGCTCTAATTGAGCTAATTAGCTTATTGTGAGAATATTACAAACGTCTGACAAAACTGAAAAATGTAAATTTCCAATTTCAACCAAACATGCTAGAAATGCTCAAATTGCGCAAATAAGCCTACTGTAGGAATTTTACAAACGTCTGACAAAACTGAAAAATGTAAATTTCCAATTTCAACCAAACATGCTAGAAATGCTCCAATTGAGCTAATTAGCTTATTGTGAGAATATTACAAACGTCTGACAAAACTGAAAAATGTAATTTTCCAATTTCAACCAAACATGTTAGAAATGCTCCAATTGAGCTAATTAGCTTATTGTGAGAATATTACAAACGTCTGACAAAACTGAAAAATGTAAATTTCCAATTTCAACCAAACATGCTAGAAATGCTCCAATTGAGCTAATTAGCTTATTGTGAGAATATTGCAATTGTCTGACAAAAGTGAAAAATGTAAATTTCCATTTTTAAATAAACATGCTAGAAATGCTCCAATTGAGCTAATTAGCTTATTGTGAGAATATTACAAACGTCTGACAAAACTGAAAAATGTAAATTTCCAATTTCAACCAAACATGCTAGAAATGTTCCAATTGAGCTAATTAGCTTATTGTGAGAATCTTAAAAACGTCTGACAAAACTGAAAAATGTAATTTTCCAATTTCAACCAAACATGTTAGAAATGCTCCAATTGAGCTAATTAGCTTATTGTGAGAATATTACAAACGTCTGACAAAACTGAAAAATGTAAATTTCCAATTTCAACCAAACATGCTAGAAATGCTCCAATTGAGCTAATTAGCTTATTGTGAGAATATTGCAATTGTCTGACAAAACTGAAAAATATAATTTTCCAATTTCAACCAAACATGTTAGAAATGCTCCAATTGAGCTAATTAGCTCATTGTGAGAATATTACAAACGTCTGACAAAACTGAAAAATGTAAATTTCCAATTTCAACCAAACATGCTAGAAATGCTCCAATTGAGCTAATTAGCTTATTGTGAGAATATTGCAATTGTCTGACAAAAGTGAAAAATGTAAATTTCCAATTTCAACCAAACATGCTAGAAATGCTCCAATTGAGCTAATTAGCTTATTGTGAGAATATTACAAACGTCTGACAAAAGTGAAAAATGTAACTTTCCAATTTCAACCAAACATGCTAGAAATGCTCCAATTGAGCTAATTAGCTTATTGTGAGAATATTAAAAACGTCTGACAAAACTGAAAAATGTAATTTTCCAATTTCAACCAAACATGCTAGAAATGCTCCAATTGAGCTAATTAGCTTATTGTGAGAATATTACAAACGTCTGACAAAACTGAAAAATGTAAATTTCCAATTTCAACCAAACATGCTAGAAATGCTCCAATTGAGCTAATTAGCTTATTGTGAGAATATTGCAAACGTCTGACAAAACTGAAAAATGTAAATTTCCATTCTCTAACCAAACATGCTAGATATGCTCCAATTGAGCTAATTAGCTTATTGTGAGAATATTAAAAACGTCTGACAAAACTGAAAAATGTAAATTTCCAATTTCAACCAAACATGCTAGAAATGCTCCAATTGAGCTAATTAGCTTATTGTGAGAATATTGCAATTGTCTGACAAAAGTGAAAAATGTAAATTTCCATTTTTAACCAAACATGCTAGAAATGCTCCAATTGAGCTAATTTGCTTATTGTGAGAATATTACAAACGTCTGACAACACTGAAAAATGTAAATTTCCAATTTCAACCAAACATGCTAGAAATGCTCCAATTGAGCTAATTAGCTTATTGTGAGAATATTGCAATTGTCTGACAAAAGTGAAAAATGTAAACTTCCAATTTCAACCAAACATGCTAGAAATGCTCCAATTGAGCTAATTGGCTTATTGTGAGAATATTACAAACGTCTGACAAAAGTGAAAAATGTAAATTTCCAATTTCAACCAAACATGCTAGAAATGCTCCAATTGAGCTAATTAGCTTATTGTGAGAATATTACAAACGTCTGACAAAACAAAATAATGTAAATTTTCAATTTCAACCAAACATGCTAGAAATGCTCCAATTGAGCTAATTAGCTTATTGTGAGAATATTACAAACGTCTGACAAAACTGAAAAATGTAAATATCCAATTTCAACCAAACATGCTAGAAATGCTCCAATTGAGCTAATTAGCTTATTGTGAGAATCTTAAAAACGTCTGACAAAACTGAAAAATGTAATTTTCCAATTTCAACCAAACATGTTAGAAATGCTCCAATTGAGCTAATTAGCTTATTGTGAGAATATTACAAACGTCTGACAAAACTGAAAAATGTAAATTTCCAATTTCAACCAAACATGCTAGAAATGCTCCAATTGAGCTAATTAGCTTATTGTGAGAATATTGCAATTGTCTGACAAAACTGAAAAATATAATTTTCCAATTTCAACCAAACATGTTAGAAATGCTCATATTGAGCTAATTAGCTCATTGTGAGAATATTACAAACGTCTGACAAAACTGAAAAATGTAAATTTCCAATTTCAACCAAACATGCTAGAAATGCTCCAATTGAGCTAATTAGCTTATTGTGAGAATATTACAAACGTCTGACAGTGAAAAATTCAAATTTCCAATTTCAACCAAACATGCTAGAAATGCTCCAATTGAGCTAATTAGCTTATTGTGAGAATATTGCAATTGTCTGACAAAAGTGAAAAATGTAAATTTCCAATTTCAACCAAACATGCTAGAAATGCTCCAATTGAGCTAATTAGCTTATTGTGAGAATATTACAAACGTCTGACAAAAGTGAAAAATGTAACTTTCCAATTTCAACCAAACATGCTAGAAATGCTCCAATTGAGCTAATTAGCTTATTGTGAGAATATTAAAAACGTCTGACAAAACTGAAAAATGTAATTTTCCAATTTCAACCAAACATGCTAGAAATGCTCCAATTGAGCTAATTAGCTTATTGTGAGAATATTACAAACGTCTGACAAAACTGAAAAATGTAAATTTCCAATTTCAACCAAACATGCTAGAAATGCTCCAATTGAGCTAATTAGCTTATTGTGAGAATATTGCAAACGTCTGACAAAACTGAAAAATGTAAATTTCCATTTCTAACCAAACATGCTAGAAATGCTCCAATTGAGCTAATTAGCTTATTGTGATAATATTACAAACGTCTGACAACACTGAAAAATGTAAATTTCCAATTTCAACCAAACATGCTAGATATGCTCCAATTGAGCTAATTAGCTTATTGTGAGAATATTAAAAACGTCTGACAAAACTGAAAAATGTAATTTTCCAATTTCAACCAAACATGTTAGAAATGCTCCAATTGAGCTAATTAGCTTATTGTGAGAATATTACAAACGTCTGACAAAACTGAAAAATGTAAATTTCCAATTTCAACCAAACATGCTAGAAATGCTCCAATTGAGCTAATTAGCTTATTGTGAGAATATTGCAATTGTCTGACAAAAGTGAAAAATGTAAATTTCCATTTTTAACCAAACATGCTAGAAATGCTCCAATTGAGCTAATTAGCTTATTGTGAAAATATTACAAACGTCTGACAACACTGAAAAATGTAAATTTCCAATTTCAACCAAACATGCTAGAAATGCTCCAATTGAGCTAATTAGCTTATTGTGAGAATCTTAAAAACGACTGACAAAACTGAAAAATGTAATTTTCCAATTTCAACCAAACATGTTAGAAATGCTCCAATTGAGCTAATTAGCTTATTGTGAGAATATTACAAACGTCTGACAAAACTGAAAAATGTAAGTTTCCAATTTCAACCAAACATGCTAGAAATGCTCCAATTGAGCTAATTAGCTTATTGTGAGAATATTGCAATTGTCTGACAAAACTGAAAAATATAATTTTCCAATTTCAACCAAACATGTTAGAAATGCTCCAATTGAGCTAATTAGCTCATTGTTAGAATATTACAAACGTCTGACAAAACTGAAAAATGTAAATTTCCAATTTCAACCAAACATGCTAGAAATGCTCCAATTGAGCTAATTAGCTTATTGTGAGAATATTACAAGTGTCTGACAACACTGAAAAATTCAAATTTCCAATTTCAACCAAACATGCTAGAAATGCTCCAATTGAGCTAATTAGCTTATTGTGAGAATATTGCAATTGTCTGACAAAAGTGAAAAATGTAAATTTCCAATTTCAACCAAACATGCTAGAAATGCTCCAATTGAGCTAATTAGCTTATTGTGAGAATATTACAAACGTCTGACAAAAGTGAAAAATGTAACTTTCCAATTTCAACCAAACATGCTAGAAATGCTCCAATTGAGCTAATTAGCTTATTGTGAGAATATTAAAAACGTCTGACAAAACTGAAAAATGTAATTTTCCAATTTCAACCAAACATGCTAGAAATGCTCCAATTGAGCTAATTAGCTTATTGTGAGAATATTACAAACGTCTGACAAAACTGAAAAATGTAAATTTCCAATTTCAACCAAACATGCTAGAAATGCTCCAATTGAGCTAATTAGCTTATTGTGAGAATATTGCAAACGTCTGACAAAACTGAAAAATGTAAATTTCCATTTCTAACCAAACATGCTAGAAATGCTCCAATTGAGCTAATTAGCTTATTGTGAGAATATTACAAACGTCTGACAACACTGAAAAATGTAAATTTCCAATTTCAACCAAACATGCTAGATATGCTCCAATTGAGCTAATTAGCTTATTGTGAGAATATTAAAAACGTCTGACAACACTGAAAAATGTAATTTTCCAATTTCAACCAAACATGCTAGAAATGCTCCAATTGAGCTAATTAGCTTATTGTGAAAATATTACAAACGTCTGACAAACATGATAAATGTAAATTTCCAATTTCAACCAAACATGCTAGAAATGCTCTAATTGAGCTAATTAGCTTATTGTGAGAATATTACAAACGTCTGACAACACTGAAAAATTCAAATTTCCAATTTCAACCAAACATGCTAGAAATGCTCCAATTGAGCTAATTAGCTTATTGTGAGAATATTGCAATTGTCTGACAAAAGTGAAAAATGTAAATTTCCAATTTCAACCAAACATGCTAGAAATGCTCCAATTGAGCTAATTAGCTTATTGTGAGAATATTACAAACGTCTGACAAAAGTGAAAAATGTAAATTTCCAATTTCAACCAAACATGCTAGAAATGCTCCAATTGAGCTAATTAGCTTATTGTGAGAATATTACAAACGTCTGACAAATATGATAAATATAAATTTCCAATTTCAACCAAACATGCTAGAAATGCTCTAATTGAGCTAATTAGCTTATTGTGAGAATATTACAAACGTCTGACAAAACTGAAAAATGTAAATTTCCAATTTCAACCAAACATGCTAGAAATGCTCAAATTGCGCAAATAAGCCTACTGTAGGAATTTTACAAACGTCTGACAAAACTGAAAAATGTAAATTTCCAATTTCAACCAAACATGCTAGAAATGCTCCAATTGAGCTAATTAGCTTATTGTGAGAATATTACAAACGTCTGACAAAACTGAAAAATGTAATTTTCCAATTTCAACCAAACATGTTAGAAATGCTCCAATTGAGCTAATTAGCTTATTGTGAGAATATTACAAACGTCTGACAAAACTGAAAAATGTAAATTTCCAATTTCAACCAAACATGCTAGAAATGCTCCAATTGAGCTAATTAGCTTATTGTGAGAATATTGCAATTGTCTGACAAAAGTGAAAAATGTAAATTTCCATTTTTAAATAAACATGCTAGAAATGCTCCAATTGAGCTAATTAGCTTATTGTGAGAATATTACAAACGTCTGACAAAACTGAAAAATGTAAATTTCCAATTTCAACCAAACATGCTAGAAATGTTCCAATTGAGCTAATTAGCTTATTGTGAGAATCTTAAAAACGTCTGACAAAACTGAAAAATGTAATTTTCCAATTTCAACCAAACATGTTAGAAATGCTCCAATTGAGCTAATTAGCTTATTGTGAGAATATTACAAACGTCTGACAAAACTGAAAAATGTAAATTTCCAATTTCAACCAAACATGCTAGAAATGCTCCAATTGAGCTAATTAGCTTATTGTGAGAATATTGCAATTGTCTGACAAAACTGAAAAATATAATTTTCCAATTTCAACCAAACATGTTAGAAATGCTCCAATTGAGCTAATTAGCTCATTGTGAGAATATTACAAACGTCTGACAAAACTGAAAAATGTAAATTTCCAATTTCAACCAAACATGCTAGAAATGCTCCAATTGAGCTAATTAGCTTATTGTGAGAATATTACAAACGTCTGACAACACTGAAAAATTCAAATTTCCAATTTCAACCAAACATGCTAGAAATGCTCCAATTGAGCTAATTAGCTTATTGTGAGAATATTGCAATTGTCTGACAAAAGTGAAAAATGTAAATTTCCAATTTCAACCAAACATGCTAGAAATGCTCCAATTGAGCTAATTAGCTTATTGTGAGAATATTACAAACGTCTGACAAAAGTGAAAAATGTAACTTTCCAATTTCAACCAAACATGCTAGAAATGCTCCAATTGAGCTAATTAGCTTATTGTGAGAATATTAAAAACGTCTGACAAAACTGAAAAATGTAATTTTCCAATTTCAACCAAACATGCTAGAAATGCTCCAATTGAGCTAATTAGCTTATTGTGAGAATATTACAAACGTCTGACAAAACTGAAAAATGTAAATTTCCAATTTCAACCAAACATGCTAGAAATGCTCCAATTGAGCTAATTAGCTTATTGTGAGAATATTGCAAACGTCTGACAAAACTGAAAAATGTAAATTTCCATTTCTAACCAAACATGCTAGAAATGCTCCAATTGAGCTAATTAGCTTATTGTGATAATATTACAAACGTCTGACAACACTGAAAAATGTAAATTTCCAATTTCAACCAAACATGCTAGATATGCTCCAATTGAGCTAATTAGCTTATTGTGAGAATATTAAAAACGTCTGACAAAACTGAAAAATGTAATTTTCCAATTTCAACCAAACATGTTAGAAATGCTCCAATTGAGCTAATTAGCTTATTGTGAGAATATTACAAACGTCTGACAAAACTGAAAAATGTAAATTTCCAATTTCAACCAAACATGCTAGAAATGCTCCAATTGAGCTAATTAGCTTATTGTGAGAATATTGCAATTGTCTGACAAAAGTGAAAAATGTAAATTTCCATTTTTAACCAAACATGCTAGAAATGCTCCAATTGAGCTAATTAGCTTATTGTGAAAATATTACAAACGTCTGACAACACTGAAAAATGTAAATTTCCAATTTCAACCAAACATGCTAGAAATGCTCCAATTGAGCTAATTAGCTTATTGTGAGAATCTTAAAAACGACTGACAAAACTGAAAAATGTAATTTTCCAATTTCAACCAAACATGTTAGAAATGCTCCAATTGAGCTAATTAGCTTATTGTGAGAATATTACAAACGTCTGACAAAACTGAAAAATGTAAGTTTCCAATTTCAACCAAACATGCTAGAAATGCTCCAATTGAGCTAATTAGCTTATTGTGAGAATATTGCAATTGTCTGACAAAACTGAAAAATATAATTTTCCAATTTCAACCAAACATGTTAGAAATGCTCCAATTGAGCTAATTAGCTCATTGTTAGAATATTACAAACGTCTGACAAAACTGAAAAATGTAAATTTCCAATTTCAACCAAACATGCTAGAAATGCTCCAATTGAGCTAATTAGCTTATTGTGAGAATATTACAAGTGTCTGACAACACTGAAAAATTCAAATTTCCAATTTCAACCAAACATGCTAGAAATGCTCCAATTGAGCTAATTAGCTTATTGTGAGAATATTGCAATTGTCTGACAAAAGTGAAAAATGTAAATTTCCAATTTCAACCAAACATGCTAGAAATGCTCCAATTGAGCTAATTAGCTTATTGTGAGAATATTACAAACGTCTGACAAAAGTGAAAAATGTAACTTTCCAATTTCAACCAAACATGCTAGAAATGCTCCAATTGAGCTAATTAGCTTATTGTGAGAATATTAAAAACGTCTGACAAAACTGAAAAATGTAATTTTCCAATTTCAACCAAACATGCTAGAAATGCTCCAATTGAGCTAATTAGCTTATTGTGAGAATATTACAAACGTCTGACAAAACTGAAAAATGTAAATTTCCAATTTCAACCAAACATGCTAGAAATGCTCCAATTGAGCTAATTAGCTTATTGTGAGAATATTGCAAACGTCTGACAAAACTGAAAAATGTAAATTTCCATTTCTAACCAAACATGCTAGAAATGCTCCAATTGAGCTAATTAGCTTATTGTGAGAATATTACAAACGTCTGACAACACTGAAAAATGTAAATTTCCAATTTCAACCAAACATGCTAGATATGCTCCAATTGAGCTAATTAGCTTATTGTGAGAATATTAAAAACGTCTGACAACACTGAAAAATGTAATTTTCCAATTTCAACCAAACATGCTAGAAATGCTCCAATTGAGCTAATTAGCTTATTGTGAAAATATTACAAACGTCTGACAAACATGATAAATGTAAATTTCCAATTTCAACCAAACATGCTAGAAATGCTCTAATTGAGCTAATTAGCTTATTGTGAGAATATTACAAACGTCTGACAACACTGAAAAATTCAAATTTCCAATTTCAACCAAACATGCTAGAAATGCTCCAATTGAGCTAATTAGCTTATTGTGAGAATATTGCAATTGTCTGACAAAAGTGAAAAATGTAAATTTCCAATTTCAACCAAACATGCTAGAAATGCTCCAATTGAGCTAATTAGCTTATTGTGAGAATATTACAAACGTCTGACAAAAGTGAAAAATGTAAATTTCCAATTTCAACCAAACATGCTAGAAATGCTCCAATTGAGCTAATTAGCTTATTGTGAGAATATTACAAACGTCTGACAAATATGATAAATATAAATTTCCAATTTCAACCAAACATGCTAGAAATGCTCTAATTGAGCTAATTAGCTTATTGTGAGAATATTACAAACGTCTGACAAAACTGAAAAATGTAAATTTCCAATTTCAACCAAACATGCTAGAAATGCTCAAATTGCGCAAATAAGCCTACTGTAGGAATTTTACAAACGTCTGACAAAACTGAAAAATGTAAATTTCCAATTTCAACCAAACATGCTAGAAATGCTCCAATTGAGCTAATTAGCTTATTGTGAGAATATTACAAACGTCTGACAAAACTGAAAAATGTAATTTTCCAATTTCAACCAAACATGTTAGAAATGCTCCAATTGAGCTAATTAGCTTATTGTGAGAATATTACAAACGTCTGACAAAACTGAAAAATGTAAATTTCCAATTTCAACCAAACATGCTAGAAATGCTCCAATTGAGCTAATTAGCTTATTGTGAGAATATTGCAATTGTCTGACAAAAGTGAAAAATGTAAATTTCCATTTTTAAATAAACATGCTAGAAATGCTCCAATTGAGCTAATTAGCTTATTGTGAGAATATTACAAACGTCTGACAAAACTGAAAAATGTAAATTTCCAATTTCAACCAAACATGCTAGAAATGTTCCAATTGAGCTAATTAGCTTATTGTGAGAATCTTAAAAACGTCTGACAAAACTGAAAAATGTAATTTTCCAATTTCAACCAAACATGTTAGAAATGCTCCAATTGAGCTAATTAGCTTATTGTGAGAATATTACAAACGTCTGACAAAACTGAAAAATGTAAATTTCCAATTTCAACCAAACATGCTAGAAATGCTCCAATTGAGCTAATTAGCTTATTGTGAGAATATTGCAATTGTCTGACAAAACTGAAAAATATAATTTTCCAATTTCAACCAAACATGTTAGAAATGCTCCAATTGAGCTAATTAGCTCATTGTGAGAATATTACAAACGTCTGACAAAACTGAAAAATGTAAATTTCCAATTTCAACCAAACATGCTAGAAATGCTCCAATTGAGCTAATTAGCTTATTGTGAGAATATTACAAACGTCTGACAACACTGAAAAATTCAAATTTCCAATTTCAACCAAACATGCTAGAAATGCTCCAATTGAGCTAATTAGCTTATTGTGAGAATATTGCAATTGTCTGACAAAAGTGAAAAATGTAAATTTCCAATTTCAACCAAACATGCTAGAAATGCTCCAATTGAGCTAATTAGCTTATTGTGAGAATATTACAAACGTCTGACAAAAGTGAAAAATGTAACTTTCCAATTTCAACCAAACATGCTAGAAATGCTCCAATTGAGCTAATTAGCTTATTGTGAGAATATTAAAAACGTCTGACAAAACTGAAAAATGTAATTTTCCAATTTCAACCAAACATGCTAGAAATGCTCCAATTGAGCTAATTAGCTTATTGTGAGAATATTACAAACGTCTGACAAAACTGAAAAATGTAAATTTCCAATTTCAACCAAACATGCTAGAAATGCTCCAATTGAGCTAATTAGCTTATTGTGAGAATATTGCAAACGTCTGACAAAACTGAAAAATGTAAATTTCCATTTCTAACCAAACATGCTAGAAATGCTCCAATTGAGCTAATTAGCTTATTGTGAGAATATTACAAACGTCTGACAACACTGAAAAATGTAAATTTCCAATTTCAACCAAACATGCTAGATATGCTCCAATTGAGCTAATTAGCTTATTGTGAGAATATTAAAAACGTCTGACAAAACTGAAAAATGTAAATTTCCAATTTCAACCAAACATGCTAGAAATGCTCCAATTGAGCTAATTAGCTTATTGTGAGAATATTGCAATTGTCTGACAAAAGTGAAAAATGTAAATTTCCATTTTTAACCAAACATGCTAGAAATGCTCCAATTGAGCTAATTTGCTTATTGTGAGAATATTACAAACGTCTGACAACACTGAAAAATGTAAATTTCCAATTTCAACCAAACATGCTAGAAATGCTCCAATTGAGCTAATTAGCTTATTGTGAGAATATTGCAATTGTCTGACAAAAGTGAAAAATGTAAACTTCCAATTTCAACCAAACATGCTAGAAATGCTCCAATTGAGCTAATTGGCTTATTGTGAGAATATTACAAACGTCTGACAAAAGTGAAAAATGTAAATTTCCAATTTCAACCAAACATGCTAGAAATGCTCCAATTGAGCTAATTAGCTTATTGTGAGAATATTACAAACGTCTGACAAAACAAAATAATGTAAATTTTCAATTTCAACCAAACATGCTAGAAATGCTCCAATTGAGCTAATTAGCTTATTGTGAGAATATTACAAACGTCTGACAAAACTGAAAAATGTAAATATCCAATTTCAACCAAACATGCTAGAAATGCTCCAATTGAGCTAATTAGCTTATTGTGAGAATCTTAAAAACGTCTGACAAAACTGAAAAATGTAATTTTCCAATTTCAACCAAACATGTTAGAAATGCTCCAATTGAGCTAATTAGCTTATTGTGAGAATATTACAAACGTCTGACAAAACTGAAAAATGTAAATTTCCAATTTCAACCAAACATGCTAGAAATGCTCCAATTGAGCTAATTAGCTTATTGTGAGAATATTGCAATTGTCTGACAAAACTGAAAAATATAATTTTCCAATTTCAACCAAACATGTTAGAAATGCTCATATTGAGCTAATTAGCTCATTGTGAGAATATTACAAACGTCTGACACTGAAAAATTCAAATTTCCAATTTCAACCAAACATGCTAGAAATGCTCCAATTGAGCTAATTAGCTTATTGTGAGAATATTGCAATTGTCTGACAAAAGTGAAAAATGTAAATTTCCAATTTCAACCAAACATGCTAGAAATGCTCCAATTGAGCTAATTAGCTTATTGTGAGAATATTACAAACGTCTGACAAAAGTGAAAAATGTAACTTTCCAATTTCAACCAAACATGCTAGAAATGCTCCAATTGAGCTAATTAGCTTATTGTGAGAATATTAAAAACGTCTGACAAAACTGAAAAATGTAATTTTCCAATTTCAACCAAACATGCTAGAAATGCTCCAATTGAGCTAATTAGCTTATTGTGAGAATATTACAAACGTCTGACAAAACTGAAAAATGTAAATTTCCAATTTCAACCAAACATGCTAGAAATGCTCCAATTGAGCTAATTAGCTTATTGTGAGAATATTGCAAACGTCTGACAAAACTGAAAAATGTAAATTTCCATTTCTAACCAAACATGCTAGAAATGCTCCAATTGAGCTAATTAGCTTATTGTGATAATATTACAAACGTCTGACAACACTGAAAAATGTAAATTTCCAATTTCAACCAAACATGCTAGATATGCTCCAATTGAGCTAATTAGCTTATTGTGAGAATATTAAAAACGTCTGACAAAACTGAAAAATGTAATTTTCCAATTTCAACCAAACATGTTAGAAATGCTCCAATTGAGCTAATTAGCTTATTGTGAGAATATTACAAACGTCTGACAAAACTGAAAAATGTAAATTTCCAATTTCAACCAAACATGCTAGAAATGCTCCAATTGAGCTAATTAGCTTATTGTGAGAATATTGCAATTGTCTGACAAAAGTGAAAAATGTAAATTTCCATTTTTAACCAAACATGCTAGAAATGCTCCAATTGAGCTAATTAGCTTATTGTGAAAATATTACAAACGTCTGACAACACTGAAAAATGTAAATTTCCAATTTCAACCAAACATGCTAGAAATGCTCCAATTGAGCTAATTAGCTTATTGTGAGAATCTTAAAAACGACTGACAAAACTGAAAAATGTAATTTTCCAATTTCAACCAAACATGTTAGAAATGCTCCAATTGAGCTAATTAGCTTATTGTGAGAATATTACAAACGTCTGACAAAACTGAAAAATGTAAATTTCCAATTTCAACCAAACATGCTAGAAATGCTCCAATTGAGCTAATTAGCTTATTGTGAGAATATTGCAATTGTCTGACAAAACTGAAAAATATAATTTTCCAATTTCAACCAAACATGTTAGAAATGCTCCAATTGAGCTAATTAGCTCATTGTTAGAATATTACAAACGTCTGACAAAACTGAAAAATGTAAATTTCCAATTTCAACCAAACATGCTAGAAATGCTCCAATTGAGCTAATTAGCTTATTGTGAGAATATTACAAACGTCTGACAACACTGAAAAATTCAAATTTCCAATTTCAACCAAACATGCTAGAAATGCTCCAATTGAGCTAATTAGCTTATTGTGAGAATATTGCAATTGTCTGACAAAAGTGAAAAATGTAAATTTCCAATTTCAACCAAACATGCTAGAAATGCTCCAATTGAGCTAATTAGCTTATTGTGAGAATATTACAAACGTCTGACAAAAGTGAAAAATGTAACTTTCCAATTTCAACCAAACATGCTAGAAATGCTCCAATTGAGCTAATTAGCTTATTGTGAGAATATTAAAAACGTCTGACAAAACTGAAAAATGTAATTTTCCAATTTCAACCAAACATGCTAGAAATGCTCCAATTGAGCTAATTAGCTTATTGTGAGAATATTACAAACGTCTGACAAAACTGAAAAATGTAAATTTCCAATTTCAACCAAACATGCTAGAAATGCTCCAATTGAGCTAATTAGCTTATTGTGAGAATATTGCAAACGTCTGACAAAACTGAAAAATGTAAATTTCCATTTCTAACCAAACATGCTAGAAATGCTCCAATTGAGCTAATTAGCTTATTGTGAGAATATTACAAACGTCTGACAACACTGAAAAATGTAAATTTCCAATTTCAACCAAACATGCTAGATATGCTCCAATTGAGCTAATTAGCTTATTGTGAGAATATTAAAAACGTCTGACAAAACTGAAAAATGTAATTTTCCAATTTCAACCAAACATGTTAGAAATGCTCCAATTGAGCTAATTAGCTTATTGTGAGAATATTACAAACGTCTGACAAAACTGAAAAATGTAAATTTCCAATTTCAACCAAACATGCTAGAAATGCTCCAATTGAGCTAATTAGCTTATTGTGAGAATATTGCAATTGTCTGACAAAAGTGAAAAATGTAAATTTCCATTTTTAACCAAACATGCTAGAAATGCTCCAATTGAGCTAATTAGCTTATTGTGAGAATATTACAAACGTCTGACAACACTGAAAAATGTAAATTTCCAATTTCAACCAAACATGCTAGAAATGCTCCAATTGAGCTAATTAGCTTATTGTGAGAATATTGCAATTGTCTGACAAAAGTGAAAAATGTAAACTTCCAATTTCAACCAAACATGCTAGAAATGCTCCAATTGAGCTAATTAGCTTATTGTGAGAATATTACAAACGTCTGACAAAAGTGAAAAATGTAAATTTCCAATTTCAACCAAACATGCTAGAAATGCTCCAATTGAGCTAATTAGCTTATTGTGAGAATATTACAAACGTCTGACAACACTGAAAAATGTAAATTTCCAATTTCAACCAAACATGCTAGAAATGCTCCAATTGAGCTAATTAGCTTATTGTGAAAATATTACAAACGTCTGACAAACATGATAAATGTAAATTTCCAATTTCAACCAAACATGCTAGAAATGCTCTAATTGAGCTAATTAGCTTATTGTGAGAATATTACAAACGTCTGACAAAACTGAAAAATGTAAATTTCCAATTTCAACCAAACATGCTAGAAATGCTCCAATTGAGCTAATTAGCTTATTGTGAGAATATTACAAACGTCTGACAACACTGAGAAATGTAAATTTCCAATTTCAACCAAACATGCTAGAAATGCTCCAATTGAGCTAATTAGCTTATCGTGAGAATATTACAAACGTCTGACAAAACTGAAAAATGTAAATTTCCAATTTCAACCAAACATGCTAGAAATGCTCCAATTGAGCTAATTAGCTTATTGTGAGAATATTGCAATTGTCTGACAAAAGTGAAAAATGTAAATTTCCAATTTCAACCAAACATGCTAGAAATGCTCCAATTGAGCTAATTAGCTTATTGTGAGAATATTACAAACGTCTGACAAAAGTGAAAAATGTAAATTTCCAATTTCAACCAAACATGCTAGAAATGCTCCAATTGAGCTAATTAGCTTATTGTGAGAATATTGCAATTGTCTGACAAACATGATAAATATAAATTTCCAATTTCAACCAAACATGCTAGAAATGCTCTAATTGAGCTAATTAGCTTATTGTGAGAATATTACAAACGTCTGACAAAAGTGAAAAATGTAAATTTCCAATTTCAACCAAACATGCTAGAAATGCTCCAATTGAGCTAATTAGCTTATTGTGAGAATATTGCAATTGTCTGACAAAAGTGAAAAATGTAAAATTCCAATTTCAACCAAACATGCTAGAAATGCTTCAATTGAGCTAATTAGCTTATTGTGAGAATATTACAAACGTCTGACAACACTGAAAAATTCAAATTTCCAATTTCAACCAAACATGCTAGAAATGCTCCAATTGAGGTAATTAGCTTATTGTGAGAATATTAAAAACGTCTGACAAAACTGAAAAATGTAATTTTCCAATTTCAACCAAACATGCTAGAAATGCTCCAATTGAGGTAATTAGCTTATTGTGAGAATATTAAAAACGTCTGACAAAACTGAAAAATGTAATTTTCCAATTTCAACCAAACATGTTAGAAATGCTCCAATTGAGCTAATTAGCTTATTGTGAAAATATTACAAACGTCTGACAAACATGATAAATGTAAATTTCCAATTTCAACCAAACATGCTAGAAATGCTCTAATTGAGCTAATTAGCTTATTGTGAGAATATTACAAACGTCTGACAACACTGAAAAATTCAAATTTCCAATTTCAACCAAACATGCTAGAAATGCTCCAATTGAGCTAATTAGCTTATTGTGAGAATATTGCAATTGTCTGACAAAAGTGAAAAATGTAAATTTCCAATTTCAACCAAACATGCTAGAAATGCTCAAATTGCGCAAATAAGCTTACTGTAGGAATTTTACAAACGTCTGACAAAACTGAAAAATGTAAATTTCCAATTTCAACCAAACATGTTAGAAATGCTCCAATTGAGCTAATTAGCTTATTGTGAGAATATTACAAACGTCTGACAAAACAAAATAATGTAAATTTTCAATTTCAACCAAACATGCTAGAAATGCTCCAATTGAGCTAATTAGCTTATTGTGAGAATATTACAAACGTCTGACAAAACTGAAAAATGTAAATATCCAATTTCAACCAAACATGCTAGAAATGCTCCAATTGAGCTAATTAGCTTATTGTGAGAATCTTAAAAACGTCTGACAAAACTGAAAAATGTAATTTTCCAATTTCAACCAAACATGTTAGAAATGCTCCAATTGAGCTAATTAGCTTATTGTGAGAATATTACAAACGTCTGACAAAACTGAAAAATGTAAATTTCCAATTTCAACCAAACATGCTAGAAATGCTCCAATTGAGCTAATTAGCTTATTGTGAGAATATTGCAATTGTCTGACAAAACTGAAAAATATAATTTTCCAATTTCAACCAAACATGTTAGAAATGCTCATATTGAGCTAATTAGCTCATTGTGAGAATATTACAAACGTCTGACACTGAAAAATTCAAATTTCCAATTTCAACCAAACATGCTAGAAATGCTCCAATTGAGCTAATTAGCTTATTGTGAGAATATTGCAATTGTCTGACAAAAGTGAAAAATGTAAATTTCCAATTTCAACCAAACATGCTAGAAATGCTCCAATTGAGCTAATTAGCTTATTGTGAGAATATTACAAACGTCTGACAAAAGTGAAAAATGTAACTTTCCAATTTCAACCAAACATGCTAGAAATGCTCCAATTGAGCTAATTAGCTTATTGTGAGAATATTAAAAACGTCTGACAAAACTGAAAAATGTAATTTTCCAATTTCAACCAAACATGCTAGAAATGCTCCAATTGAGCTAATTAGCTTATTGTGAGAATATTACAAACGTCTGACAAAACTGAAAAATGTAAATTTCCAATTTCAACCAAACATGCTAGAAATGCTCCAATTGAGCTAATTAGCTTATTGTGAGAATATTGCAAACGTCTGACAAAACTGAAAAATGTAAATTTCCATTTCTAACCAAACATGCTAGAAATGCTCCAATTGAGCTAATTAGCTTATTGTGATAATATTACAAACGTCTGACAACACTGAAAAATGTAAATTTCCAATTTCAACCAAACATGCTAGATATGCTCCAATTGAGCTAATTAGCTTATTGTGAGAATATTAAAAACGTCTGACAAAACTGAAAAATGTAATTTTCCAATTTCAACCAAACATGTTAGAAATGCTCCAATTGAGCTAATTAGCTTATTGTGAGAATATTACAAACGTCTGACAAAACTGAAAAATGTAAATTTCCAATTTCAACCAAACATGCTAGAAATGCTCCAATTGAGCTAATTAGCTTATTGTGAGAATATTGCAATTGTCTGACAAAAGTGAAAAATGTAAATTTCCATTTTTAACCAAACATGCTAGAAATGCTCCAATTGAGCTAATTAGCTTATTGTGAAAATATTACAAACGTCTGACAACACTGAAAAATGTAAATTTCCAATTTCAACCAAACATGCTAGAAATGCTCCAATTGAGCTAATTAGCTTATTGTGAGAATCTTAAAAACGACTGACAAAACTGAAAAATGTAATTTTCCAATTTCAACCAAACATGTTAGAAATGCTCCAATTGAGCTAATTAGCTTATTGTGAGAATATTACAAACGTCTGACAAAACTGAAAAATGTAAATTTCCAATTTCAACCAAACATGCTAGAAATGCTCCAATTGAGCTAATTAGCTTATTGTGAGAATATTGCAATTGTCTGACAAAACTGAAAAATATAATTTTCCAATTTCAACCAAACATGTTAGAAATGCTCCAATTGAGCTAATTAGCTCATTGTTAGAATATTACAAACGTCTGACAAAACTGAAAAATGTAAATTTCCAATTTCAACCAAACATGCTAGAAATGCTCCAATTGAGCTAATTAGCTTATTGTGAGAATATTACAAACGTCTGACAACACTGAAAAATTCAAATTTCCAATTTCAACCAAACATGCTAGAAATGCTCCAATTGAGCTAATTAGCTTATTGTGAGAATATTGCAATTGTCTGACAAAAGTGAAAAATGTAAATTTCCAATTTCAACCAAACATGCTAGAAATGCTCCAATTGAGCTAATTAGCTTATTGTGAGAATATTACAAACGTCTGACAAAAGTGAAAAATGTAACTTTCCAATTTCAACCAAACATGCTAGAAATGCTCCAATTGAGCTAATTAGCTTATTGTGAGAATATTAAAAACGTCTGACAAAACTGAAAAATGTAATTTTCCAATTTCAACCAAACATGCTAGAAATGCTCCAATTGAGCTAATTAGCTTATTGTGAGAATATTACAAACGTCTGACAAAACTGAAAAATGTAAATTTCCAATTTCAACCAAACATGCTAGAAATGCTCCAATTGAGCTAATTAGCTTATTGTGAGAATATTGCAAACGTCTGACAAAACTGAAAAATGTAAATTTCCATTTCTAACCAAACATGCTAGAAATGCTCCAATTGAGCTAATTAGCTTATTGTGAGAATATTACAAACGTCTGACAACACTGAAAAATGTAAATTTCCAATTTCAACCAAACATGCTAGATATGCTCCAATTGAGCTAATTAGCTTATTGTGAGAATATTAAAAACGTCTGACAAAACTGAAAAATGTAATTTTCCAATTTCAACCAAACATGTTAGAAATGCTCCAATTGAGCTAATTAGCTTATTGTGAGAATATTACAAACGTCTGACAAAACTGAAAAATGTAAATTTCCAATTTCAACCAAACATGCTAGAAATGCTCCAATTGAGCTAATTAGCTTATTGTGAGAATATTGCAATTGTCTGACAAAAGTGAAAAATGTAAATTTCCATTTTTAACCAAACATGCTAGAAATGCTCCAATTGAGCTAATTAGCTTATTGTGAGAATATTACAAACGTCTGACAACACTGAAAAATGTAAATTTCCAATTTCAACCAAACATGCTAGAAATGCTCCAATTGAGCTAATTAGCTTATTGTGAGAATATTGCAATTGTCTGACAAAAGTGAAAAATGTAAACTTCCAATTTCAACCAAACATGCTAGAAATGCTCCAATTGAGCTAATTAGCTTATTGTGAGAATATTACAAACGTCTGACAAAAGTGAAAAATGTAAATTTCCAATTTCAACCAAACATGCTAGAAATGCTCCAATTGAGCTAATTAGCTTATTGTGAGAATATTACAAACGTCTGACAACACTGAAAAATGTAAATTTCCAATTTCAACCAAACATGCTAGAAATGCTCCAATTGAGCTAATTAGCTTATTGTGAAAATATTACAAACGTCTGACAAACATGATAAATGTAAATTTCCAATTTCAACCAAACATGCTAGAAATGCTCTAATTGAGCTAATTAGCTTATTGTGAGAATATTACAAACGTCTGACAAAACTGAAAAATGTAAATTTCCAATTTCAACCAAACATGCTAGAAATGCTCCAATTGAGCTAATTAGCTTATTGTGAGAATATTACAAACGTCTGACAACACTGAGAAATGTAAATTTCCAATTTCAACCAAACATGCTAGAAATGCTCCAATTGAGCTAATTAGCTTATCGTGAGAATATTACAAACGTCTGACAAAACTGAAAAATGTAAATTTCCAATTTCAACCAAACATGCTAGAAATGCTCCAATTGAGCTAATTAGCTTATTGTGAGAATATTGCAATTGTCTGACAAAAGTGAAAAATGTAAATTTCCAATTTCAACCAAACATGCTAGAAATGCTCCAATTGAGCTAATTAGCTTATTGTGAGAATATTACAAACGTCTGACAAAAGTGAAAAATGTAAATTTCCAATTTCAACCAAACATGCTAGAAATGCTCCAATTGAGCTAATTAGCTTATTGTGAGAATATTGCAATTGTCTGACAAACATGATAAATATAAATTTCCAATTTCAACCAAACATGCTAGAAATGCTCTAATTGAGCTAATTAGCTTATTGTGAGAATATTACAAACGTCTGACAAAAGTGAAAAATGTAAATTTCCAATTTCAACCAAACATGCTAGAAATGCTCCAATTGAGCTAATTAGCTTATTGTGAGAATATTGCAATTGTCTGACAAAAGTGAAAAATGTAAAATTCCAATTTCAACCAAACATGCTAGAAATGCTTCAATTGAGCTAATTAGCTTATTGTGAGAATATTACAAACGTCTGACAACACTGAAAAATTCAAATTTCCAATTTCAACCAAACATGCTAGAAATGCTCCAATTGAGGTAATTAGCTTATTGTGAGAATATTAAAAACGTCTGACAAAACTGAAAAATGTAATTTTCCAATTTCAACCAAACATGCTAGAAATGCTCCAATTGAGGTAATTAGCTTATTGTGAGAATATTAAAAACGTCTGACAAAACTGAAAAATGTAATTTTCCAATTTCAACCAAACATGTTAGAAATGCTCCAATTGAGCTAATTAGCTTATTGTGAAAATATTACAAACGTCTGACAAACATGATAAATGTAAATTTCCAATTTCAACCAAACATGCTAGAAATGCTCTAATTGAGCTAATTAGCTTATTGTGAGAATATTACAAACGTCTGACAACACTGAAAAATTCAAATTTCCAATTTCAACCAAACATGCTAGAAATGCTCCAATTGAGCTAATTAGCTTATTGTGAGAATATTGCAATTGTCTGACAAAAGTGAAAAATGTAAATTTCCAATTTCAACCAAACATGCTAGAAATGCTCAAATTGCGCAAATAAGCTTACTGTAGGAATTTTACAAACGTCTGACAAAACTGAAAAATGTAAATTTCCAATTTCAACCAAACATGTTAGAAATGCTCCAATTGAGCTAATTAGCTTATTGTGAGAATATTACAAACGTCTGACAAAACTGAAAAATGTAAATTTCCAATTTCAACCAAACATGCTAGAAATGCTCCAATTGAGCTAATTAGCTTATTGTGAGAATATTGCAATTGTCTGACAAAACTGAAAAATGTAATTTTCCAATTTCAACCAAACATGTTAGAAATGCTCCAATTGAGCTAATTAGCTCATTGTGAGAATATTACAAACGTCTGACAAAACTGAAAAATGTAAATTTCCAATTTCAACCAAACATGCTAGAAATGCTCCAATTGAGCTAATTAGCTTATTGTGAGAATATTGCAATTGTCTGACAAAAGTGAAAAATGTAAATTTCCAATTTCAACCAAACATGCTAGAAATGCTCCAATTGAGGTAATTAGCTTATTGTGAGAATATTAAAAACGTCTGACAAAACTGAAAAATGTAATTTTCCAATTTCAACCAAACATGTTAGAAATGCTCCAATTGAGCTAATTAGCTTATTGTGAGAATATTACAAACGTCTGACAACACTGAAAAATGTAATTTTCCAATTTCAACCAAACATGCTAGAAATGCTCCAATTGAGCTAATTAGCTTATTGTGAAAATATTACAAACGTCTGACAAACATGATAAATGTAAATTTCCAATTTCAACCAAACATGCTAGAAATGCTCCAATTGAGCTAATTAGCTTATTGTGAGAATATTACAAACGTCTGACAACACTGAAAAATTCAAATTTCCAATTTCAACCAAACATGCTAGAAATGCTCCAATTGAGCTAATTAGCTTATTGTGAGAATATTGCAATTGTCTGACAAAAGTGAATAATGTAAATTTCCAATTTCAACCAAACATGCTAGAAATGCTCCAATTGAGCTAATTAGCTTATTGTGAGAATATTACAAACGTCTGACAAAAGTGAAAAATGTAAATTTCCAATTTCAACCAAACATGCTAGAAATGCTCCAATTGAGCTAATTAGCTTATTGTGAGAATATTACAAACGTCTGACAAATATGATAAATATAAATTTCCAATTTCAACCAAACATGCTAGAAATGCTCTAATTGAGCTAATTAGCTTATTGTGAGAATATTACAAACGTCTGACAAAACTGAAAAATGTAAATTTCCAATTTCAACCAATTATGCTAGAAATGCTCAAATTGCGCAAATAAGCTTACTGTAGGAATTTTACAAACGTCTGACAAAACTGAAAAATGTAAATTTCCAATTTCAACCAAACATGCTAGAAATGCTCCAATTGAGCTAATTAGCTTATTGTGAGAATATTACAAACGTCTGACAAAACTGAAAAATGTAATTTTCCAATTTCAACCAAACATGTTAGAAATGCTCCAATTGAGCTAATTAGCTTATTGTGAGAATATTACAAACGTCTGACAAAACTGAAAAATGTAAATTTCCAATTTCAACCAAACATGCTAGAAATGCTCCAATTGAGCTAATTAGCTTATTGTGAGAATATTGCAATTGTCTGACAAAAGTGAAAAATGTGAATTTCCATTTTTAAATAAACATGCTAGAAATGCTCCAATTGAGCTAATTAGCTTATTGTGAGAATATTACAAACGTCTGACAAAACTGAAAAATGTAAATTTCCAATTTCAACCAAACATGCTAGAAATGCTCCAATTGAGCTAATTAGCTTATTGTGAGAATATTAAAAACGTCTGACAAAACTGAAAAATGTAATTTTCCAATTTCAACCAAACATGTTAGAAATGCTCCAATTGAGCTAATTAGCTTATTGTGAGAATATTACAAACGTCTGACAAAACTGAAAAATGTAAATTTCCAATTTCAACCAAACATGCTAGAAATGCTCCAATTGAGCTAATTAGCTTATTGTGAGAATATTGCAATTGTCTGACAAAACTGAAAAATGTAATTTTCCAATTTCAACCAAACATGTTAGAAATGCTCCAATTGAGCTAATTAGCTCATTGTGAGAATATTACAAACGTCTGACAAAAGTGAAAAATGTAAATTTCCAATTTCAACCAAACATGCTAGAAATGCTCCAATTGAGCTAATTAGCTTATTGTGAGAATATTACAAACGTCTGACAACACTGAAAAATTCAAATTTCCAATTTCAACCAAACATGCTAGAAATGCTCCAATTGAGCTAATTAGCTTATTGTGAGAATATTGCAATTGTCTGACAAAAGTGAAAAATGTAAATTTCCAATTTCAACCAAACATGCTAGAAATGCTCCAATTGAGCTAATTAGCTTATTGTGAGAATATTACAAACGTCTGACAAAAGTGAAAAATGTAACTTTCCAATTTCAACCAAACATGCTAGAAATGCTCCAATTGAGCTAATTAGCTTATTGTGAGAATATTAAAAACGTCTGACAAAACTGAAAAATGTAATTTTCCAATTTCAACCAAACATGCTAGAAATGCTCCAATTGAGCTAATTAGCTTATTGTGAGAATATTACAAACGTCTGACAAAACTGAAAAATGTAAATTTCCAATTTCAACCAAACATGCTAGAAATGCTCCAATTGAGCTAATTAGCTTATTGTGAGAATATTGCAAACGTCTGACAAAACTGAAAAATGTAAATTTCCATTTTTAACCAAACATGCTAGAAATGCTCCAATTGAGCTAATTAGCTTATTGTGAGAATATTACAAACGTCTGACAACACTGAAAAATGTAAATTTCCAATTTCAACCAAACATGCTAGATATGCTCCAATTGAGCTAATTAGCTTATTGTGAGAATATTAAAAACGTCTGACAAAACTGAAAAATGTAATTTTCCAATTTCAACCAAACATGTTAGAAATGCTCCAATTGAGCTAATTAGCTTATTGTGAGAATATTACAAACGTCTGACAAAACTGAAAAATGTAAATTTCCAATTTCAACCAAACATGCTAGAAATGCTCCAATTGAGCTAATTAGCTTATTGTGAGAATATTGCAATTGTCTGACAAAAGTGAAAAATGTAAATTTCCATTTTTAACCAAACATGCTAGAAATGCTCCAATTGAGCTAATTAGCTTATTGTGAGAATATTACAAACGTCTGACAACACTGAAAAATGTAAATTTCCAATTTCAACCAAACATGCTAGAAATGCTCCAATTGAGCTAATTAGCTTATTGTGAGAATATTGCAATTGTCTGACAAAAGTGAAAAATGTAAACTTCCAATTTCAACCAAACATGCTAGAAATGCTCCAATTGAGCTAATTAGCTTATTGTGAGAATATTACAAACGTCTGACAAAAGTGAAAAATGTAAATTTCCAATTTCAACCAAACATGCTAGAAATGCTCCAATTGAGCTAATTAGCTTATTGTGAGAATATTACAAACGTCTGACAAAAGTGAAAAATGTAAATTTCCAATTTCAACCAAACATGCTAGAAATGCTCCAATTGAGCTAATTAGCTTATTGTGAGAATATTACAAACGTCTGACAAAACAAAATAATGTAAATTTTCAATTTCAACCAAACATGCTAGAAATGCTCCAATTGAGCTAATTAGCTTATTGTGAGAATATTACAAACGTCTGACAACACTGAAAAATTCAAATTTCCAATTTCAACCAAACATGCTAGAAATGCTCCAATTGAGGTAATTAGCTTATTGTGAGAATATTAAAAACGTCTGACAAAACTGAAAAATTTAATTTTCCAATTTCAACCAAACATGCTAGAAATGCTCCAATTGAGCTAATTAGCTTATTGTGAGAATATTACAAACGTCTGACAACACTGAAAAATGTAATTTTCCAATTTCAACCAAACATGCTAGAAATGCTCCAATTGAGCTAATTAGCTTATTGTGAAAATATTACAAACGTCTGACAAACATGATAAATGTAAATTTCCAATTTCAACCAAACATGCTAGAAATGCTCTAATTGAGCTAATTAGCTTATTGTGAGAATATTACAAACGTCTGACAACACTGAAAAATTCAAATTTCCAATTTCAACCAAACATGCTAGAAATGCTCCAATTGAGCTAATTAGCTTATTGTGAGAATATTGCAATTGTCTGACAAAAGTGAAAAATGTAAATTTCCAATTTCAACCAAACATGCTAGAAATGCTCCAATTGAGCTAATTAGCTTATTGTGAGAATATTACAAACGTCTGACAAAAGTGAAAAATGTAAATTTCCAATTTCAACCAAACATGCTAGAAATGCTCCAATTGAGCTAATTAGCTTATTGTGAGAATATTACAAACGTCTGACAAATATGATAAATATAAATTTCCAATTTCAACCAAACATGCTAGAAATGCTCTAATTGAGCTAATTAGCTTATTGTGAGAATATTACAAACGTCTGACAAAACTGAAAAATGTAAATTTCCAATTTCAACCAAACATGCTAGAAATGCTCAAATTGCGCAAATAAGCCTACTGTAGGAATTTTACAAACGTCTGACAAAACTGAAAAATGTAAATTTCCAATTTCAACCAAACATGCTAGAAATGCTCCAATTGAGCTAATTAGCTTATTGTGAGAATATTACAAACGTCTGACAAAACTGAAAAATGTAATTTTCCAATTTCAACCAAACATGTTAGAAATGCTCCAATTGAGCTAATTAGCTTATTGTGAGAATATTACAAACGTCTGACAAAACTGAAAAATGTAAATTTCCAATTTCAACCAAACATGCTAGAAATGCTCCAATTGAGCTAATTAGCTTATTGTGAGAATATTGCAATTGTCTGACAAAAGTGAAAAATGTAAATTTCCATTTTTAAATAAACATGCTAGAAATGCTCCAATTGAGCTAATTAGCTTATTGTGAGAATATTACAAACGTCTGACAAAACTGAAAAATGTAAAGTTCCAATTTCAACCAAACATGCTAGAAATGCTCCAATTGAGCTAATTAGCTTATTGTGAGAATATTAAAAACGTCTGACAAAACTGAAAAATGTAATTTTCCAATTTCAACCAAACATGTTAGAAATGCTCCAATTGAGCTAATTAGCTTATTGTGAGAATATTACAAACGTCTGACAAAACTGAAAAATGTAAATTTCCAATTTCAACCAAACATGCTAGAAATGCTCCAATTGAGCTAATTAGCTTATTGTGAGAATATTGCAATTGTCTGACAAAACTGAAAAATGTAAATTTCCAATTTCAACCAAACATGCTAGAAATGCTCCAATTGAGCTAATTAGCTTATTGTGAGAATATTGCAATTGTCTGACAAAAGTGAAAAATGTAAATTTCCAATTTCAACCAAACATGCTAGAAATGCTCCAATTGAGCTAATTAGCTTATTGTGAGAATATTACAAACGTCTGACAAAAGTGAAAAATGTAAATTTCCAATTTCAACCAAACATGCTAGAAATGCTCCAATTGAGCTAATTAGCTTATTGTGAGAATATTGCAATTGTCTGACAAACATGATAAATATAAATTTCCAATTTCAACCAAACATGCTAGAAATGCTCTAATTGAGCTAATTAGCTTATTGTGAGAATATTACAAACGTCTGACAAAAGTGAAAAATGTAAATTTCCAATTTCAACCAAACATGCTAGAAATGCTCCAATTGAGCTAATTAGCTTATTGTGAGAATATTGCAATTGTCTGACAAAAGTGAAAAATGTAAAATTCCAATTTCAACCAAACATGCTAGAAATGCTTCAATTGAGCTAATTAGCTTATTGTGAGAATATTACAAACGTCTGACAACACTGAAAAATTCAAATTTCCAATTTCAACCAAACATGCTAGAAATGCTCCAATTGAGGTAATTAGCTTATTGTGAGAATATTAAAAACGTCTGACAAAACTGAAAAATGTAATTTTCCAATTTCAACCAAACATGCTAGAAATGCTCCAATTGAGGTAATTAGCTTATTGTGAGAATATTAAAAACGTCTGACAAAACTGAAAAATGTAATTTTCCAATTTCAACCAAACATGTTAGAAATGCTCCAATTGAGCTAATTAGCTTATTGTGAAAATATTACAAACGTCTGACAAACATGATAAATGTAAATTTCCAATTTCAACCAAACATGCTAGAAATGCTCTAATTGAGCTAATTAGCTTATTGTGAGAATATTACAAACGTCTGACAACACTGAAAAATTCAAATTTCCAATTTCAACCAAACATGCTAGAAATGCTCCAATTGAGCTAATTAGCTTATTGTGAGAATATTGCAATTGTCTGACAAAAGTGAAAAATGTAAATTTCCAATTTCAACCAAACATGCTAGAAATGCTCAAATTGCGCAAATAAGCTTACTGTAGGAATTTTACAAACGTCTGACAAAACTGAAAAATGTAAATTTCCAATTTCAACCAAACATGTTAGAAATGCTCCAATTGAGCTAATTAGCTTATTGTGAGAATATTACAAACGTCTGACAAAACTGAAAAATGTAAATTTCCAATTTCAACCAAACATGCTAGAAATGCTCCAATTGAGCTAATTAGCTTATTGTGAGAATATTGCAATTGTCTGACAAAACTGAAAAATGTAATTTTCCAATTTCAACCAAACATGTTAGAAATGCTCCAATTGAGCTAATTAGCTCATTGTGAGAATATTACAAACGTCTGACAAAACTGAAAAATGTAAATTTCCAATTTCAACCAAACATGCTAGAAATGCTCCAATTGAGCTAATTAGCTTATTGTGAGAATATTGCAATTGTCTGACAAAAGTGAAAAATGTAAATTTCCAATTTCAACCAAACATGCTAGAAATGCTCCAATTGAGGTAATTAGCTTATTGTGAGAATATTAAAAACGTCTGACAAAACTGAAAAATGTAATTTTCCAATTTCAACCAAACATGTTAGAAATGCTCCAATTGAGCTAATTAGCTTATTGTGAGAATATTACAAACGTCTGACAACACTGAAAAATGTAATTTTCCAATTTCAACCAAACATGCTAGAAATGCTCCAATTGAGCTAATTAGCTTATTGTGAAAATATTACAAACGTCTGACAAACATGATAAATGTAAATTTCCAATTTCAACCAAACATGCTAGAAATGCTCCAATTGAGCTAATTAGCTTATTGTGAGAATATTACAAACGTCTGACAACACTGAAAAATTCAAATTTCCAATTTCAACCAAACATGCTAGAAATGCTCCAATTGAGCTAATTAGCTTATTGTGAGAATATTGCAATTGTCTGACAAAAGTGAATAATGTAAATTTCCAATTTCAACCAAACATGCTAGAAATGCTCCAATTGAGCTAATTAGCTTATTGTGAGAATATTACAAACGTCTGACAAAAGTGAAAAATGTAAATTTCCAATTTCAACCAAACATGCTAGAAATGCTCCAATTGAGCTAATTAGCTTATTGTGAGAATATTACAAACGTCTGACAAATATGATAAATATAAATTTCCAATTTCAACCAAACATGCTAGAAATGCTCTAATTGAGCTTATTGTGAGAATATTACAAACGTCTGACAAAACTGAAAAATGTAAATTTCCAATTTCAACCAAACATGCTAGAAATGCTCAAATTGCGCAAATAAGCTTACTGTAGGAATTTTACAAACGTCTGACAAAACTGAAAAATGTAAATTTCCAATTTCAACCAAACATGTTAGAAATGCTCCAATTGAGCTAATTAGCTTATTGTGAGAATATTACAAACGTCTGACAAAACTGAAAAATGTAAATTTCCAATTTCAACCAAACATGCTAGAAATGCTCCAATTGAGCTAATTAGCTTATTGTGAGAATATTGCAATTGTCTGACAAAAGTGAAAAATGTGAATTTCCATTTTTAAATAAACATGCTAGAAATGCTCCAATTGAGCTAATTAGCTTATTGTGAGAATATTACAAACGTCTGACAAAACTGAAAAATGTAAATTTCCAATTTCAACCAAACATGCTAGAAATGCTCCAATTGAGCTAATTAGCTTATTGTGAGAATATTAAAAACGTCTGACAAAACTGAAAAATGTAATTTTCCAATTTCAACCAAACATGTTAGAAATGCTCCAATTGAGCTAATTAGCTTATTGTGAGAATATTACAAACGTCTGACAAAACTGAAAAATGTAAATTTCCAATTTCAACCAAACATGCTAGAAATGCTCCAATTGAGCTAATTAGCTTATTGTGAGAATATTGCAATTGTCTGACAAAACTGAAAAATGTAATTTTCCAATTTCAACCAAACATGTTAGAAATGCTCCAATTGAGCTAATTAGCTCATTGTGAGAATATTACAAACGTCTGACAAAAGTGAAAAATGTAAATTTCCAATTTCAACCAAACATGCTAGAAATGCTCCAATTGAGCTAATTAGCTTATTGTGAGAATATTACAAACGTCTGACAACACTGAAAAATTCAAATTTCCAATTTCAACCAAACATGCTAGAAATGCTCCAATTGAGCTAATTAGCTTATTGTGAGAATATTGCAATTGTCTGACAAAAGTGAAAAATGTAAATTTCCAATTTCAACCAAACATGCTAGAAATGCTCCAATTGAGCTAATTAGCTTATTGTGAGAATATTACAAACGTCTGACAAAAGTGAAAAATGTAACTTTCCAATTTCAACCAAACATGCTAGAAATGCTCCAATTGAGCTAATTAGCTTATTGTGAGAATATTAAAAACGTCTGACAAAACTGAAAAATGTAATTTTCCAATTTCAACCAAACATGCTAGAAATGCTCCAATTGAGCTAATTAGCTTATTGTGAGAATATTACAAACGTCTGACAAAACTGAAAAATGTAAATTTCCAATTTCAACCAAACATGCTAGAAATGCTCCAATTGAGCTAATTAGCTTATTGTGAGAATATTGCAAACGTCTGACAAAACTGAAAAATGTAAATTTCCATTTTTAACCAAACATGCTAGAAATGCTCCAATTGAGCTAATTAGCTTATTGTGAGAATATTACAAACGTCTGACAACACTGAAAAATGTAAATTTCCAATTTCAACCAAACATGCTAGATATGCTCCAATTGAGCTAATTAGCTTATTGTGAGAATATTAAAAACGTCTGACAAAACTGAAAAATGTAATTTTCCAATTTCAACCAAACATGTTAGAAATGCTCCAATTGAGCTAATTAGCTTATTGTGAGAATATTACAAACGTCTGACAAAACTGAAAAATGTAAATTTCCAATTTCAACCAAACATGCTAGAAATGCTCCAATTGAGCTAATTAGCTTATTGTGAGAATATTGCAATTGTCTGACAAAAGTGAAAAATGTAAATTTCCATTTTTAACCAAACATGCTAGAAATGCTCCAATTGAGCTAATTAGCTTATTGTGAGAATATTACAAACGTCTGACAACACTGAAAAATGTAAATTTCCAATTTCAACCAAACATGCTAGAAATGCTCCAATTGAGCTAATTAGCTTATTGTGAGAATATTGCAATTGTCTGACAAAAGTGAAAAATGTAAACTTCCAATTTCAACCAAACATGCTAGAAATGCTCCAATTGAGCTAATTAGCTTATTGTGAGAATATTACAAACGTCTGACAAAAGTGAAAAATGTAAATTTCCAATTTCAACCAAACATGCTAGAAATGCTCCAATTGAGCTAATTAGCTTATTGTGAGAATATTACAAACGTCTGACAAAAGTGAAAAATGTAAATTTCCAATTTCAACCAAACATGCTAGAAATGCTCCAATTGAGCTAATTAGCTTATTGTGAGAATATTACAAACGTCTGACAAAACAAAATAATGTAAATTTTCAATTTCAACCAAACATGCTAGAAATGCTCCAATTGAGCTAATTAGCTTATTGTGAGAATATTACAAACGTCTGACAACACTGAAAAATTCAAATTTCCAATTTCAACCAAACATGCTAGAAATGCTCCAATTGAGGTAATTAGCTTATTGTGAGAATATTAAAAACGTCTGACAAAACTGAAAAATTTAATTTTCCAATTTCAACCAAACATGCTAGAAATGCTCCAATTGAGCTAATTAGCTTATTGTGAGAATATTACAAACGTCTGACAACACTGAAAAATGTAATTTTCCAATTTCAACCAAACATGCTAGAAATGCTCCAATTGAGCTAATTAGCTTATTGTGAAAATATTACAAACGTCTGACAAACATGATAAATGTAAATTTCCAATTTCAACCAAACATGCTAGAAATGCTCTAATTGAGCTAATTAGCTTATTGTGAGAATATTACAAACGTCTGACAACACTGAAAAATTCAAATTTCCAATTTCAACCAAACATGCTAGAAATGCTCCAATTGAGCTAATTAGCTTATTGTGAGAATATTGCAATTGTCTGACAAAAGTGAAAAATGTAAATTTCCAATTTCAACCAAACATGCTAGAAATGCTCCAATTGAGCTAATTAGCTTATTGTGAGAATATTACAAACGTCTGACAAAAGTGAAAAATGTAAATTTCCAATTTCAACCAAACATGCTAGAAATGCTCCAATTGAGCTAATTAGCTTATTGTGAGAATATTACAAACGTCTGACAAATATGATAAATATAAATTTCCAATTTCAACCAAACATGCTAGAAATGCTCTAATTGAGCTAATTAGCTTATTGTGAGAATATTACAAACGTCTGACAAAACTGAAAAATGTAAATTTCCAATTTCAACCAAACATGCTAGAAATGCTCAAATTGCGCAAATAAGCCTACTGTAGGAATTTTACAAACGTCTGACAAAACTGAAAAATGTAAATTTCCAATTTCAACCAAACATGCTAGAAATGCTCCAATTGAGCTAATTAGCTTATTGTGAGAATATTACAAACGTCTGACAAAACTGAAAAATGTAATTTTCCAATTTCAACCAAACATGTTAGAAATGCTCCAATTGAGCTAATTAGCTTATTGTGAGAATATTACAAACGTCTGACAAAACTGAAAAATGTAAATTTCCAATTTCAACCAAACATGCTAGAAATGCTCCAATTGAGCTAATTAGCTTATTGTGAGAATATTGCAATTGTCTGACAAAAGTGAAAAATGTAAATTTCCATTTTTAAATAAACATGCTAGAAATGCTCCAATTGAGCTAATTAGCTTATTGTGAGAATATTACAAACGTCTGACAAAACTGAAAAATGTAAAGTTCCAATTTCAACCAAACATGCTAGAAATGCTCCAATTGAGCTAATTAGCTTATTGTGAGAATATTAAAAACGTCTGACAAAACTGAAAAATGTAATTTTCCAATTTCAACCAAACATGTTAGAAATGCTCCAATTGAGCTAATTAGCTTATTGTGAGAATATTACAAACGTCTGACAAAACTGAAAAATGTAAATTTCCAATTTCAACCAAACATGCTAGAAATGCTCCAATTGAGCTAATTAGCTTATTGTGAGAATATTGCAATTGTCTGACAAAACTGAAAAATGTAATTTTCCAATTTCAACCAAACATGTTAGAAATGCTCCAATTGAGCTAATTAGCTCATTGTGAGAATATTACAAACGTCTGACAAAACTGAAAAATGTAAATTTCCAATTTCAACCAAACATGCTAGAAATGCTCCAATTGAGCTAATTAGCTTATTGTGAGAATATTACAAACGTCTGACAACACTGCAAAATTCAAATTTCCAATTTCAACCAAACATGCTAGAAATGCTCCAATTGAGCTAATTAGCTTATTGTGAGAATATTGCAATTGTCTGACAAAAGTGAAAAATGTAAATTTCCAATTTCAACCAAACATGCTAGAAATGCTCCAATTGAGCTAATTAGCTTATTGTGAGAATATTAAAAACGTCTGACAAAAGTGAAAAATGTAACTTTCCAATTTCAACCAAACATGCTAGAAATGCTCCAATTGAGCTAATTAGCTTATTGTGAGAATATTAAAAACGTCTGACAAAACTGAAAAATGTAATTTTCCAATTTCAACCAAACATGCTAGAAATGCTCCAATTGAGCTAATTAGCTTATTGTGAGAATATTACAAACGTCTGACAAAACTGAAAAATGTAAATTTCCAATTTCAACCAAACATGCTAGAAATGCTCCAATTGAGCTAAGTAGCTTATTGTGAGAATATTGCAAACGTCTGACAAAACTGAAAAATGTAAATTTCCATTTCTAACCAAACATGCTAGAAATGCTCCAATTGAGCTAATTAGCTTATTGTGAGAATATTACAAACGTCTGACAACACTGAAAAATGTAAATTTCCAATTTCAACCAAACATGCTAGATATGCTCCAATTGAGCTAATTAGCTTATTGTGAGAATATTAAAAACGTCTGAAAAAACTGAAAAATGTAATTTTCCAATTTCAACCAAACATGTTAGAAATGCTCCAATTGAGCTAATTAGCTTATTGTGAGAATATTACAAACGTCTGACAAAACTGAAAAATGTAAATTTCCAATTTCAACCAAACATGCTAGAAATGCTCCAATTGAGCTAATTAGCTTATTGTGAGAATATTGCAATTGTCTGACAAAAGTGAAAAATGTAAATTTCCATTTTTAACCAAACATGCTAGAAATGCTCCAATTGAGCTAATTAGCTTATTGTGAGAATATTACAAACGTCTGACAACACGGAAAAATGTAAATTTCCAATTTCAACCAAACATGCTAGAAATGCTCCAATTGAGCTAATTAGCTTATTGTGAGAATATTGCAATTGTCTGACAAAAGTGAAAAATGTAAACTTCCAATTTCAACCAAACATGCTAGAAATGCTCCAATTGAGCTAATTAGCTTATTGTGAGAATATTACAAACGTCTGACAAAAGTGAAAAATGTAAATTTCCAATTTCAACCAAACATGCTAGAAATGCTCCAATTGAGCTAATTAGCTTATTGTGAGAATATTACAAACGTCTGACAAAAGTGAAAAATGTAAATTTCCAATTTCAACCAAACATGCTAGAAATGCTCCAATTGAGCTAATTAGCTTATTGTGAAAATATTACAAACGTCTGACAAACATGATAAATGTAAATTTCCAATTTCAACCAAACATGCTAGAAATGCTCTAATTGAGCTAATTAGCTTATTGTGAGAATATTACAAACGTCTGACAAAACTGAAAAATGTAAATTTCCAATTTCAACCAAACATGCTAGAAATGCTCCAATTGAGCTAATTAGCTTATTGTGAGAATATTACAAACGTCTGACAACACTGAAAAATGTAAATTTCCAATTTCAACCAAACATGCTAGAAATGCTCCAATTGAGCTAATTAGCTTATTGTGAAAATATTACAAACGTCTGACAAACATGATAAATGTAAATTTCCAATTTCAACCAAACATGCTAGAAATGCTTTAATTGAGCTAATTAGCTTATTGTGAGAATATTACAAACGTCTGACAAAACTGAAAAATGTAAATTTCCAATTTCAACCAAACATGCTAGAAATGCTCCAATTGAGCTAATTAGCTTATTGTGAGAATATTACAAACGTCTGACAACACTGAGAAATGTAAATTTCCAATTTCAACCAAACATGCTAGAAATGCTCCAATTGAGCTAATTAGCTTATCATGAGAATATTACAAACGTCTGACAACAGTGAAAAATTCAAATTTCCAATTTCAACCAAACATGCTAGAAATGCTCCAATTGAGCTAATTAGCTTATTGTGAGAATATTACAAACGTCTGACAAAAGTGAAAAATGTAAATTTCCAATTTCAACCAAACATGCTAGAAATGCTCCAATTGAGCTAATTAGCTTATTGTGAGAATATTACCAACGTCTGACAAACATGATAAATATAAATTTCCAATTTCAACCAAACATGCTAGAAATGCTCTAATTGAGCTAATTAGCTTATTGTGAGAATATTACAAACGTCTGACAAAACTGAAAAATGTAAATTTCCAATTTCAACCAAACATGCTAGAAATGCTCAAATTGCGCAAATAAGCCTACTGTAGGAATTTTACAAACGTCTGACAAAACTGAAAAATGTAAATTTCCAATTTCAACCAAACATGCTAGAAATGCTCCAATTGAGCTAATTAGCTTATTGTGAGAATATTACAAACGTCTGACAAAACTGAAAAATGTAAATTTCCAATTTCAACCAAACATGCTAGAAATGCTCCAATTGAGCTAATTAGCTTATTGTGAGAATATTAAAAACGTCTGACAAAACTGAAAAATGTAAATTTCCAATTTCAACCAAACATGTTAGAAATGCTCCAATTGAACTAATTAGCTTATTGTGAGAATATTGCAATTGTCTGACAAAAGTGAAAAATGTAAATTTCCAATTTCAACCAAACATGCTAGAAATGCTCCAATTGAGCTAATTAGCTTATTGTGAGAATATTACAAACGTCTGACAAAAGTGAAAAATGTAAATTTCCAATTTCAACCAAACATGCTAGAAATGCTCCAATTGAGCTAATTAGCTTATTGTGAGAATATTACAAACATCTGACAAACATGATGAATATAAATTTCCAATTTCAACCAAACATGCTAGAAATGCTCTAATTGAGCTAATTAGCTTATTGTGAGAATATTACAAACGTCTGACAAAACTGAAAAATGTAAATTTCCAATTTCAACCAAACATGCTAGAAATGCTCAAATTGCGCAAATAAGCCTACTGTAGGAATTTTACAAACGTCTGACAAAACTGAAAAATGTAAATTTCCAATTTCAACCAAACATGCTAGAAATGCTCCAATTGAGCTAATTAGCTTATTGTGAGAATATTACAAACGTCTGACAAAACTGAAAAATGTAAATTTCCAATTTCAACCAAACATGCTAGAAATGCTCCAATTGAGCTAATTAGCTTATTGTGAGAATATTAAAAACCTCCCACAAAACTGAAAAATGTAAATTTCCAATTTCAACCAAACATGTTAGAAATGCTCCAATTGAGCTAATTAGCTTATTGTGAGAATATTACAAACGTCTGACAAAACTGAAAAATGTAAATTTCCAATTTCAACCAAACATGCTAGAAATGCTCCAATTGAGCTAATTAGCTTATTGTAAGAATATTGCAATTGTCTGACAAAAGTGAAAAATGTAAATTTCCAATTTCAACCAAACATGCTAGAAATGCTCCAATTGAGCTAATTAGCTTATTGTGAGAATATTACAAACGTCTGACAAAAGTGAAAAATGTAAATTTCCAATTTCAACCAAACATGCTAGAAATGCTCCAATTGAGCTAATTAGCTTATTGTGAGAATATTGCAATTGTCTGACAAACATGATAAATATAAATTTCCAATTTCAACCAAACATGCTAGAAATGCTCTAATTGAGCTAATTAGCTTATTGTGAGAATATTACAAACGTCTGACAAAACTGAAAAATGTAAATTTCCAATTTCAACCAAACATGATAGAAATGCTCAAATTGCGCAAATAAGCCTACTGTAGGAATTTTACAAACGTCTGACAAAACTGAAAAATGTAAATTTCCAATTTCAACCAAACATGCTAGAAATGCTCCAATTGAGCTAATTAGCTTATTGTGAGAATATTACAAACTTCTGACAAAACTGAAAAATGTAAATTTCCAATTTCAACCAAACATGCTAGAAATGCTCCAATTGAGCTAATTAGCTTATTGTGAGAATATTAAAAACGTCTGACAAAACTGAAAGATGTAATTTTCCAATTTCAACCAAACATGTTAGAAATGCTCCAATTGAGCTAATTAGCTTATTGTGAGAATATTACAAACGTCTGACAAAACTGAAAAATGTAAATTTCCAATTTCAACCAAACATGCTAGAAATGCTCCAATTGAGCTAATTAGCTTATTGTGAGAATATTACAAACGTCTGACAAAAGTGAAAAATATAAATTTCCAATTTCAACCAAACATGCTAGAAATGCTCCAATTGAGCTAATTAGCTTATTGTGAGAATATTACAAACGTCTGACAAAAGTGAAAAATGTAAATTTCCAATTTCAACCAAACATGCTATAAATGCTCCAATTGAGCTAATTAGCTTATTGTGAGAATATTGCAATTGTCTGACAAACATGATAAATATAAATTTCCAATTTCAACCAAACATGCTAGAAATGCTCTAATTGAGCTAATTAGCTTATTGTGAGAATATTACAAACGTCTGACAAAACTGAAAAATGTAAATTTCCAATTTCAACCAAACATGATAGAAATGCTCAAATTGCGCAAATAAGCCTACTGTAGGAATTTTACAAACGTCTGACAAAACTGAAAAATGTAAATTTCCAATTTCAACCAAACATGCTAGAAATGCTCCAATTGAGCTAATTAGCTTATTGTGAGAATATTACAAACTTCTGACAAAACTGAAAAATGTAAATTTCCAATTTCAACCAAACATGCTAGAAATGCTCCAATTGAGCTAATTAGCTTATTGTGAGAATATTAAAAACGTCTGACAAAACTGAAAGATGTAATTTTCCAATTTCAACCAAACATGTTAGAAATGCTCCAATTGAGCTAATTAGCTTATTGTGAGAATATTACAAACGTCTGACAAAACTGAAAAATGTAAATTTCCAATTTCAACCAAACATGCTAGAAATGCTCCAATTGAGCTAATTAGCTTATTGTGAGAATATTACAAACGTCTGACAAAAGTGAAAAATATAAATTTCCAATTTCAACCAAACATGCTAGAAATGCTCTAATTGAGCTAATTAGCTTATTGTGAGAATATTACAAACGTCTGACAAAACTGAAAAATGTAAATTTCCAATTTCAACCAAACATGCTAGAAATGCTCAAATTGCGCAAATAAGCCTACTGTAGGAATTTTACAAACGTCTGACAAAACTGAAAAATGTAAATTTCCAATTTCAACCAAACATGCTAGAAATGCTCCAATTGAGCTAATTAGCTTATTGTGAGAATATTACAAACGTCTGACAAAACTGAAAAATGTAAATTTCCAATTTCAACCAAACATGCTAGAAATGCTCCAATTGAGGTAATTAGCTTATTGTGAGAATATTAAAAACGTCTGACGAAACTGAAAAATGTAATTTTCCAATTGCAACCAAACATGTTAGAAATGCTCCAAATGAGCTAATTAGCTTATTGTGAGAATATTACAAACGTCTGACAAAACTGAAAAATGTAAATTTCCAATTTCAACCAAACATGCTAGAAATGCTCCAATTGAGCTAATTAGCTTATTGTGAGAATATTACAAACGTCTGACAACACTGAAAATGTAAATTTCCAATTTCAACCAAACATGCTAGAAATGCTCCAATTGAGCTAATTAGCTTATTGTGAAAATATTACAAACGTCTGACAAACATGATAAATGTAAATTTCCAATTTCAACCAAACATGCTAGAAATGCTCTAATTGAGCTAATTAGCTTATTGTGAGAATATTACAAACGTCTGACAAAACTGAAAAATGTAAATTTCCAATTTCAACCAAACATGCTAGAAATGCTCCAATTGAGCTAATTAGCTTATTGTGAGAATATTACAAACGTCTGACAACACTGAAAAATTCTAATTTTCAATTTCAACCAAACATGCTAGAAATGCTCCAATTGAGCTAATTAGCTTATTGTGAGAATATTGCAATTGTCTGACAAAAGTGAAAAATGTAAATTTCCAATTTCAACCAAACATGCTAGAAATGCTCCAATTGAGCTAATTAGCTTATTGTGAGAATATTACAAACGTCTGACAAAAGTGAAAAATGTAAATTTCCAATTTCAACCAAACATGCTAGAAATGCTCCAATTGAGCTAATTAGCTTATTGTGAGAATATTACAAACGTCTGACAAACATGATAAATATAAATTTCCAATTTCAACCAAACATGCTAGAAATGCTCTAATTGAGCTAATTAGCTTATTGTGAGAATATTACAAACGTCTGACAAAACTGAAAAATGTAAATTTCCAATTTCAACCAAACATGCTAGAAATGCTCAAATTGCGCAAACAAGCCTACTGTAGGAATTTTACAAACGTCTGACAAAACTGAAAAATGTAAATTTCCAATTTCAACCAAACATGCTAGAAATGCTCCAATTGAGCTAATTAGCTTATTGTGAGAATATTACAAACGTCTGACAACACTGAAAAATTCAAATTTCCAATTTCAACCAAACATGCTAGAAATGCTCCAATTGAGCTAATTAGCTTATTGTGAAAATATTACAAACGTCTGACAAAACTGAAAAATGTAATTTTCCAATTGCAACCAAACATGTTAGAAATGCTCCAAATGAGCTAATTAGCTTATTGTGAGAATATTACAAACGTCTGACAAAACTGAAAAATGTAAATTTCCAATTTCAACCAAACATGCTAGAAATGCTCCAATTGAGCTAATTAGCTTATTGTGAGAATATTACAAACGTCTGACAACACTGAAAATGTAAATTTCCAATTTCAACCAAACATGCTAGAAATGCTCCAATTGAGCTAATTAGCTTATTGTGAAAATATTACAAACGTCTGACAAACATGATAAATGTAAATTTCCAATTTCAACCAAACATGCTAGAAATGCTCTAATTGAGCTAATTAGCTTATTGTGAGAATATTACAAACGTCTGACAAAACTGAAAAATGTAAATTTCCAATTTCAACCAAACATGCTAGAAATGCTCCAATTGAGCTAATTAGCTTATTGTGAGAATATTACAAACGTCTGACAACACTGAAAAATTCAAATTTCCAATTTCAACCAAACATGCTAGAAATGCTCCAATTGAGCTAATTAGCTTATTGTGAGAATATTGCAATTGTCTGACAAAAGTGAAAAATGTAAATTTCCAATTTCAACCAAACATGCTAGAAATGCTCCAATTGAGCTAATTAGCTTATTGTGAGAATATTACAAACGTCTGACAAAAGTGAAAAATGTAAATTTCCAATTTCAACCAAACATGCTAGAAATGCTCCAATTGAGCTAATTAGCTTATTGTGAGAATATTACAAACGTCTGACAAACATGATAAATATAAATTTCCAATTTCAACCAAACATGCTAGAAATGCTCTAATTGAGCTAATTAGCTTATTGTGAGAATATTACAAACGTCTGACAAAACTGAAAAATGTAAATTTCCAATTCCAACCAAACATGCTAGAAATGCTCAAATTGCGCAAACAAGCCTACTGTAGGAATTTTACAAACGTCTGACAAAACTGAAAAATGTAAATTTCCAATTTCAACCAAACATGCTAGAAATGCTCCAATTGAGCTAATTAGCTTATTGTGAGAATATTACAAACGTCTGACAAAAGTGAAAAATGTAAATTTCCAATTTCAACCAAACATGCTAGAAATGCTCCAATTGAGCTAATTAGCTTATTGTGAGAATATTACAAACGTCTGACAAACATGATAAATATAAATTTCCAATTTCAACCAAACATGCTAGAAATGCTCTAATTGAGCTAATTAGCTTATTGTGAGAATATTACAAACGTCTGACAAAACTGAAAAATGTAAATTTCCAATTTCAACCAAACATGCTAGAAATGCTCAAATTGCGCAAACAAGCCTACTGTAGGAATTTTACAAACGTCTGACAAAACTGAAAAATGTAAATTTCCAATTTCAACCAAACATGCTAGAAATGCTCCAATTGAGCTAATTAGCTTATTGTGAGAATATTACAAACGTCTGACAACACTGAAAAATTCAAATTTCCAATTTCAACCAAACATGCTAGAAATGCTCCAATTGAGCTAATTAGCTTATTGTGAAAATATTACAAACGTCTGACAAAACTGAAAAATGTAATTTTCCAATTGCAACCAAACATGTTAGAAATGCTCCAAATGAGCTAATTAGCTTATTGTGAGAATATTACAAACGTCTGACAAAACTGAAAAATGTAAATTTCCAATTTCAACCAAACATGCTAGAAATGCTCCAATTGAGCTAATTAGCTTATTGTGAGAATATTACAAACGTCTGACAACACTGAAAATGTAAATTTCCAATTTCAACCAAACATGCTAGAAATGCTCCAATTGAGCTAATTAGCTTATTGTGAAAATATTACAAACGTCTGACAAACATGATAAATGTAAATTTCCAATTTCAACCAAACATGCTAGAAATGCTCTAATTGAGCTAATTAGCTTATTGTGAGAATATTACAAACGTCTGACAAAACTGAAAAATGTAAATTTCCAATTTCAACCAAACATGCTAGAAATGCTCCAATTGAGCTAATTAGCTTATTGTGAGAATATTACAAACGTCTGACAACACTGAAAAATTCAAATTTCCAATTTCAACCAAACATGCTAGAAATGCTCCAATTGAGCTAATTAGCTTATTGTGAGAATATTGCAATTGTCTGACAAAAGTGAAAAATGTAAATTTCCAATTTCAACCAAACATGCTAGAAATGCTCCAATTGAGCTAATTAGCTTATTGTGAGAATATTACAAACGTCTGACAAAAGTGAAAAATGTAAATTTCCAATTTCAACCAAACATGCTAGAAATGCTCCAATTGAGCTAATTAGCTTATTGTGAGAATATTACAAACGTCTGACAAACATGATAAATATAAATTTCCAATTTCAACCAAACATGCTAGAAATGCTCTAATTGAGCTAATTAGCTTATTGTGAGAATATTACAAACGTCTGACAAAACTGAAAAATGTAAATTTCCAATTCCAACCAAACATGCTAGAAATGCTCAAATTGCGCAAACAAGCCTACTGTAGGAATTTTACAAACGTCTGACAAAACTGAAAAATGTAAATTTCCAATTTCAACCAAACATGCTAGAAATGCTCCAATTGAGCTAATTAGCTTATTGTGAGAATATTACAAACGTCTGACAACACTGAAAAATTCAAATTTCCAATTTCAACCAAACATGCTAGAAATGCTCCAATTGAGCTAATTAGCTTATTGTGAGAATATTGCAATTGTCTGACAAAAGTGAAAAATGTAAATTTCCAATTTCAACCAAACATGCTAGAAATGCTCCAATTGAGCTAATTAGCTTATTGTGAGAATATTACAAACGTCTGACAAAAGTGAAAAATGTAAATTTCCAATTTCAACCAAACATGCTAGAAATGCTCCAATTGAGCTAATTAGCTTATTGTGAGAATATTACAAACGTCTGACAAACATGATAAATATAAATTTCCAATTTCAACCAAACATGCTAGAAATGCTCTAATTGAGCTAATTAGCTTATTGTGAGAATATTACAAACGTCTGACAAAACTGAAAAATGTAAATTTCCAATTTCAACCAAACATGCTAGAAATGCTCAAATTGCGCAAACAAGCCTACTGTAGGACTTTTACAAACGTCTGACAAAACTGAAAAATGTAAATTTCCAATTTCAACCAAACATGCTAGAAATGCTCCAATTGAGCTAATTAGCTTATTGTGAGAATATTACAAACGTCTGACAAAACTGAAAAATGTAAATTTCCAATTTCAACCAAACATGCTAGAAATGCTCAAATTGCGCAAATAAGCCTACTGTAGAAATTTTACAAACGTCTGACAAAACTGAAAAATGTAAATTTCCAATTTCAACCAAACATGCTAGAAATGCTCCAGTTGAGCTAATTAGCTTATTGTGAGAATATTACAAACGTCTGACAACACTGAAGAATGTAAATTTCCAATTTCAACCAAACATGCTAGAAATGCTCCAATTGAGCTAATTAGCTTATTGTGAAAATATTACAAACGTCTGACAAACATGATAAATGTAAATTTCCAATTTCAACCAAACATGCTAGAAATGCTCTAATTGAGCTAATTAGCTTATTGTGAGAATATTACAAACGTCTGACAAAACTGAAAAATGTAAATTTCCAATTTCAACCAAACATGCTAGAAATGCTCCAATTGAGCTAATTAGCTTATTGTGAGAATATTACAAACGTCTGACAACACTGAAAATTTCAAATTTCCAATTTCAACCAAACATGCTAGAAATGCTCCAATTGAGCTAATTAGCTTATTGTGAGAATATTGCAATTGTCTGACAAAAGTGAAAAATGTAAATTTCCAATTTCAACCAAACATGCTAGAAATGCTCCAATTGAGCTAATTAGCTTATTGTGAGAATATTACAAACGTCTGACAAAAGTGAAAAATGTAAATTTCCAATTTCAACCAAACATGCTAGAAATGCTCCAATTGAGCTAATTAGCTTATTGTGAGAATATTACAAACGTCTGACAAACATGATAAATATAAATTTCCAATTTCAACCAAACATGCTAGAAATGCTCTAATTGAGCTAATTAGCTTATTGTGAGAATATTACAAACGTCTGACAAAACTGAAAAATGTAAATTTCCAATTTCAACCAAACATGCTAAAAATGCTCAAATTGCGCAAATAAGCCTACTGTAGGAATTTTACAAACGTCTGACAAAACTGAAAAATGTAAATTTCCAATTTCAACCAAACATGCTAGAAATGCTCGAATTGAGCTAATTAGCTTATTGTGAGAATATTACAAACGTCTGACAAAACTGAAAATTGTAAATTTCCAATTTCAACCAAACATGCTAGAAATGCTCCAATTGAGCTAATTAGCTTATTGTGAGAATATTAAAAACGTCTGACAAAACTGAAAAATGTAAATTTCTAATTTCAACCAAACATGCTAGAAATGCTCCAATTGAGCTAATTAGCTTATTGTGAGAATATTACAAACGTCTGACAAAACTGAAAAATGTAAATTTCCAATTTCAACCAAACATGCTAGAAATGCTCCAATTGAGCTAATTAGCTTATTGTGAGAATATTGCAATTGTCTGACAGAAGTGAAAAATGTAAATTTCCAATTTCAACCAAACATGCTAGAAATGCTCCAATTGAGCTAATTAGCTTATTGTGAGAATATTACAAACGTCTGACAAAAGTGAAAAATATAAATTTCCAATTTCAACCAAACATGCTAGAAATGCTCTAATTGAGCTAATTAGCTTATTGTGAGAATATTACAAACGTCTGACAAAACTGAAAAATGTAAATTTCCAATTTCAACCAAACATGCTAGAAATGCTCAAATTGCGCAAATAAGCCTACTGTAGGAATTTTACAAACCTCTGACAAAACTGAAAAATGTAAATTTCCAATTTCAACCAAACATGCTAGAAATGCTCCAATTGAGCTAATTAGCTTATTGTGAGAATATTACAAACGTCTGACAAAACTGAAAAATGTAAATTTCCAATTTCAACCAAACATGCTAGAAATGCTCCAATTGAGCTAATTAGCTTATTGTGAGAATATTAAAAACGTCTGACAAAACTGAAAAATGTAATTTTCCAATTGCAACCAAACATGTTAGAAATGCTCCAAATGAGCTAATTAGCTTATTGTGAGAATATTACAAACGTCTGACAAAACTGAAAAATGTAAATTTCCAATTTCAACCAAACATGCTAGAAATGCTTCAATTGAGCTAATTAGCTTATTGTGAGAATATTGCAATTGTCTGACAAAAGTGAAAAATGTAAATTTCCAATTTCAACCAAACATGCTAGAAATGCTCCAATTGAGCTAATTAGCTTATTGTGAGAATATTACAAACGTCTGACTAAAGTGAAAAATGTAAATTTCCAATTTCAACCAAACATGCTAGAAATGCTCCAATTGAGCTAATTAGCTTATTGTGAGAATATTACAAACGTCTGACAAAACTGAAAAATGTAAATTTTCAATTTCAACCAAACATGCTAGAAATGCTCCAATTGAGCTAATTAGCTTATTGTGAGAATATTACAAACGTCTGACAACACTGAAAATGTAAATTTCCAATTTCAACCAAACATGCTAGAAATGCTCCAATTGAGCTAATTAGCTTATTGTGAAAATATTACAAACGTCTGACAAACATGATAAATATAAATTTCCAATTTCAACCAAACATGCTAGAAATGCTCTAATTGAGCTAATTAGCTTATTGTGAGAATATTACAAACGTCTGAAAAAACTGAAAAATGTAAATTTCCAATTTCAACCAAACATGCTAGAAATGCTCAAATTGCGCAAATAAGCCTAATGTAGGAATTTTACAAACGTCTGACAAAACTGAAAAATGTAAATTTCCAATTTCAACCAAACATGCTAGAAATGCTCCAATTGAGCTAATTAGCTTATTGTGAGAATATTACAAACGTCTGACAAAACTGAAAAATGTAAATTTCCAATTTCAACCAAACATGCTAGAAATGCTCCAATTGAGCTAATTAGCTTATTGTGAGAATATTGCAATTGTCTTACAAAAGTGAAAAATGTAAATTTCCAAGTTCAACCAAACATGTTAGAAATGCTCCAATTGAGCTAATTAGCTTATTGTGAGAATATTACAAACGTCTGACAAAACTGAAAAATGTAAATTTCCAATTTCAACCAAACATGCTAGAAATGCTCCAATTGAGCTAATTAGCTTATTGTGAGAATATTGCAATTGTCTGACAAAAGTGAAAAATGTAAATTTCCATTTTTAACCAAATATGCTAGAAATGCTCCAATTGAGCTAATTAGCTTATTGTGAGAATATTACAAACGTCTGACAACACTGAAAAATGTAAATTTCCAATTTCAACCAAACATGCTAGAAATGCTCCAATTGAGCTAATTAGCTTATTGTGAGAATATTGCAATTGTCTGACAAAAGTGAAAAATGTAAATTTCCAATTTCAACCAAACATGCTAGAAATGCTCTAATTGAGCTAATTAGCTTATTGTGAGAATATTGCAATTGTCTGACAAAAGCGAAAAATGTAAATTTCCAATTTCAACCAAACATGCTAGAAATGCTCCAATTGAGCTAATTAGCTTATTGTGAGAATATTACAAACGTCTGACAAAAGTGAAAAATATAAATTTCCAATTTCAACCAAACATGCTAGAAATGCTCTAATTGAGCTAATTAGCTTATTGTGAGAATATTACAAACGTCTGACAAAACTGAAAAATGTAAATTTCCAATTTCAACCAAACATGCTAGAAATGCTCAAATTGCGCAAATAAGCCTACTGTAGGAATTTTACAAACGTCTGACAAAACTGAAAAATGTAAATTTCCAATTTCAACCAAACATGCTAGAAATGCTCCAATTGAGCTAATTAGCTTATTGTGAGAATATTACAAACGTCTGACAAAACTGAAAAATGTAAATTTCCAATTTCAACCAAACATGCTAGAAATGCTCCAATTGAGGTAATTAGCTTATTGTGAGAATATTAAAAACGTCTGACAAAACTGAAAAATGTAATTTTCCAATTGCAACCAAACATGTTAGAAATGCTCCAAATGAGCTAATTAGCTTATTGTGAGAATATTACAAACGTCTGACAACACTGAAAAATGTAAATTTCCAATTTCAACCAAACATGCTAGAAATGCTCCAATTGAGCTAATTAGCTTATTGTGAGAATATTGCAATTGTCTGACAAAAGTGAAAAATGTAAATTTCCAATTTCAACCAAACATGCTAGAAATGCTCCAATTAAGCTAATTAGCTTATTGTGAGAATATTACAAACGTCTGACAAAAGAGAAAAATGTAAATTTCCAATTTCAACCAAACATGCTAGAAATGTTCCAATTGAGCTAATTAGCTTATTGTGAGAATATTACAAACGTCTGACAAAACTGAAAAATGTAAATTTTCAATTTCAACCAAACATGCTAGAAATGCTCCAATTGAGCTAATTAGCTTATTGTGAGAATATTACAAACGTCTGACAACACTGAAAATGTAAATTTCCAATTTCAACCAAACATGCTAGAAATGCTCCAATTGAGCTAATTAGCTTATTGTGAAAATATTACAAACGTCTGACAAACATGATAAATGTAAATTTCCAATTTCAACCAAACATGCTAGAAATGCTCCAATTGAGCTAATTAGCTTATTGTGAGAATATTACAAACGTCTGACAAAACTGAAAAATGTAAATTTCCAATTTCAACCAAACATGCTAGAAATGCTCCAATTGAGCTAATTAGCTTATTGTGAAAATATTACAAACGTCTGACAAAACTGAAAAATGTAAATTTCCAATTTCAACCAAACATGCTAGAAATGCTCCAATTGAGCTAATTAGCTTATTGTGAGAATATTACAAACGTGTGACAAACATGATAAATGTAAATTTCCAATTTCAACCAAACATGCTAGAAATGCTCTATTGAGCTAATTAGCTTATTGTGAGAATATTACAAACGTCTGACAAAACTGAAAAATGTAAATTTCCAATTTCAACCAAACATGCTAGAAATGCTCCAATTGAGCTAATTAGCTTATTGTGAGAGTATTACAAACGTCTGACAACACTGAAAAATTCAAATTTCCAATTTCAACCAAACATGCTAGAAATGCTCCAATTGAGCTAATTAGCTTATTGTGAGAATATTGCAATTGTCTGACAAAAGTGAAAAATGTAAATTTCCAATTTCAACCAAACATGCTAGAAATGCTCCAATTGAGCTAATTAGCTTATTGTGAAAATATTACAAACGTCTGACAAAACTGAAAAATGTAAATTTCCAATTTCAACCAAACATGCTAGAAATGCTCCAATTGAGCTAATTAGCTTATTGTGAGAATATTACAAACGTCTGACAAACATGATAAATATAAATTTCCAATTTCAACCAAACATGCTAGAAATGCTCCAATTGAGCTAATTAGCTTATTGTGAGAATATTACAAACGTCTGACAAACATGATAAATATAAATTTCCAATTTCAACCAAACATGCTAGAAATGCTCTAATTGAGCTAATTAGCTTATTGTGAGAATATTACAAACGTCTGACAAAACTGAAAATGTAAATTTCCAATTTCAACCAAACATGCTAGAAATGCTCAAATTGCGCAAATAAGCCTACTGTAGGAATTTTACAAACGTCTGACAAAACTGAAAAATGTAAATTTCCAATTTCAACCAAACATGCTAGAAATGCTCCAATTGAGCTCATTAGCTTATTGTGAGAATATTACAAACGTCTGACAAAACTGAAAAATGTAAATTTCCAATTTCAACCAAACATGCTAGAAATGCTCCAATTGAGCTAATTAGCTTATTGTGAGAATATTGCAATTGTCTGACAAAAGTGAAAAATGTAAATTTCCAATTTCAACCAAACATGCTAGAAAAGCTCCAATTGAGCTATTTAGCTTATTGTGAGAATATTAAAAACGTCTGACAAAACTGAAAAATGTAATTTTCCAATTTCAACCAAACATGTTAGAAATGCTCCAATTGAGCTAATTAGCTTATTGTGAGAATATTACAAACGTCTGACAAAACTGAAAAATGTAAATTTCCAATTTCAACCAAACATGCTAGAAATGCTCCAATTGAGCTAATTAGCTTATTGTGAGAATATTGCAATTGTCTGACAAAAGTGAAAAATGTAAATTTCCATTTTTAACCAAACATGCTAGAAATGCTCCAATTGAGCTAATTAGCTTATTGTGAGAATATTACAAACGTCTGACAACACTGAAAAATGTAAATTTCCAATTTCAACCAAACATGCTAGAAATGCTCCAATTGAGCTAATTAGCTTATTGTGAGAATATTGCAATTGTCTGACAAAAGTGAAAAATGTAAATTTCCAATTTCAACCAAACATGCTAGAGATGCTCCAATTGAGCTAATTAGCTTATTGTGAGAATATTACAAACGTCTGACAAAAGTGAAAAATGTAAATTTCCAATTTCAACCAAACATGCTAGAAATGCTCCAATTGAGCTAATTAGCTTATTGTGAGAATATTACAAACGTCTGACAACACTGAAAAATGTAAATTTCCAATTTCAACCAAACATGCTAGAAATGCTCCAATTGAGCTAATTAGCTTATTGTGAAAATATTACAAACGTCTGACAAACATGATAAATGTAAATTTCCAATTTCAACCAAACATGCTAGAAATGCTCCAATTGAGCTAATTAGCTTATTGTGAGAATATTACAAACGTCTGACAAAACTGAAAGATGTAAATTTCCAATTTCAACCAAACATGCTAGAAATGCTCTAATTGAGCTAATTAGCTTATTGTGAGAATATTACAAACGTCTGACAAAACTGAAAAATGTAAATTTCCAATTTTAACCAAACATGCTAGAAATGCTCCAATTGAGCTAATTAGCTTATTGTGAGAATATTACAAACGTATGACAACACTGAAAAATGTAAATTTCCAATTTGAACCAAACATGCTAGAAACGCTCCAATTGAGCTAATTAGCTTATTGTGAGAATATTGCAATTGTCTGACAAAAGTGAAAAATGTAAATTTCCAATTTCAACCAAACATGCTAGAAATGCTCCAATTGAGCTAATTAGCTTATTGTGAGAATATTACAAACGTCTGACAAACATCATAAATATAAATTTCCAATTTGAACCAAACATGCTAGAAATGCTCTAATTGAGCTAATTAGCTTAATGTGAGAATATTACAAACGTCTGACAAAACTGAAAAATGTAAATTTCCAATTTCAACCAAACATGCTAGAAATGCTCAAATTGCGCAAATAAGCCTACTGTAGGAATTTTACAAACGTCTGACAAAACTGAAAAATGTAAATTTCCAATTTCAACCAAACATGCTAGAAATGCTCCAATTGAGCTAATTAGCTTATTGTGAGAATATTACAAACGTCTGACAAAACTGAAAAATGTAATTTTCCAATTTCAACCAAACATGCTAGAAATGCTCCAATTGAGCTAATTCTATTAGAGAATATTACAAACGTCTGACAAAACTGAAAAATGTAATTTTCCAATTTCAACCAAACATGCTAGAAATGCTCCAATTGAGCTAATTAGCTTATTGTGAAAATATTACAAACGTCTGACAAACATGATAAATGTAAATTTCCAATTTCAACCAAACATGCTAGAAATGCTCTAATTGAGCTAATTAGCTTATTGTGAGAATATTACAAACGTCTGACAAAACTGAAAAATGTAAATTTCCAATTTCAACCAAACATGCTAGAAATGCTCCAATTGAGCTAATTAGCTTATTGTGAGAATATTACAAACGTCTGACAACACTGAAAAATTCAAATTTCCAATACCAACCAAACATGCTAGAAATGCTCCAATTGAGCTAATTAGCTTATTGTGAAAATATTGCAATTGTCTGACAAAAGTGAAAAATGTAAATTTCCAATTTCAACCAAACATGCTAGAAATGCTCCAATTGAGCTAATTAGCTTATTGTGAGAATATTACAAACGTCTGACAAAAGTGAAAAATGTAAATTTCCAATTTCAACCAAACATGCTAGAAATGCTCCAATTGAGCTAATTAGATTATTGTGAGAATATTACAAACGTCTGTCAAATATGATAAATATAAATTTCCAATTTCAACCAAACATGCTAGAAATGCTCTAATTGAGCTAATTAGCTTATTGTGAGAATATTAAAAACGTCTGACAAAACTGAAAATGTAAATTTCCAATTTCAACCAAACATGCTAGAAATGCTCAAATTGCGCAAATAAGCCTACTGTAGGAATTTTACAAACGTCTGACAAAACTGAAAAATGTAAATTTCCAATTTCAACCAAAAATGCTAGAAATGCTCCAATTGAGCTAATTAGCTTATTGTGAGAATATTACAAACGTCTGACAAAAGTGAAAAATGTAAATTTCCAATTTCAACCAAACATGCTAGAAATGCTCCAATTGAGCTAATTAGCTTATTGTGAGAATATTACAAACGTCTGACAAAACTGAAAAATGTAATTTTCCAATTTCAACCAAACATGCTAGAAATGCTCCAATTGAGCTAATTCTATTAGAGAATATTACAAACGTCTGACAAAACTGAAAAATGTAATTTTCCAATTTCAACCAAACATGCTAGAAATGCTCCAATTGAGCTAATTAGCTTATTGTGAAAATATTACAAACGTCTGACAAACATGATAAATGTAAATTTCCAATTTCAACCAAACATGCTAGAAATGCTCTAATTGAGCTAATTAGCTTATTGTGAGAATATTACAAACGTCTGACAAAACTGAAAAATGTAAATTTCCAATTTCAACCAAACATGCTAGAAATGCTCCAATTGAGCTAATTAGCTTATTGTGAGAATATTACAAACGTCTGACAACACTGAAAAATTCAAATTTCCAATATCAACCAAACATGCTAGAAATGCTCCAATTGAGCTAATTAGCTTATTGTGAAAATATTGCAATTGTCTGACAAAAGTGAAAAATGTAAATTTCCAATTTCAACCAAACATGCTAGAAATGCTCCAATTGAGCTAATTAGCTTATTGTGAGAATATTACAAACGTCTGACAAAACTGAAAATGTAAATTTCCAATTTCAACCAAACATGCTAGAAATGCTCAAATTGCGCAAATAAGCCTACTGTAGGAATTTTACAAACGTCTGACAAAACTGAAAAATGTAAATTTCCAATTTCAACCAAAAATGCTAGAAATGCTCCAATTGAGCTAATTAGCTTATTGTGAGAATATGAAAAACGTCTGACAAAACTGAAAAATGTAATTTTCCAATTTCAACAAAACATGCTAGAAATGCTCTAATTGAGCTAATTAGCTTATTGTGAGAATATTACAAACGTCTGACAAAACTGAAAAATGTAAATTTCCAATTTCAACCAAACATGCTAGAAATGCTCCAATTGAGCTAATTAGCTTATTGTGAGAATATTGCAATTGTCTGACAAAACTGAAAAATGTAAATTTCCATTTTTAACCAAACATGCTAGAAATGCTCCAATTGAGCTAATTAGCTTATTGTGAGAATATTACAAACGTCTGACAACACTGAAAAATGTAAATTTCCAATTTCAACCAAACATGCTAGAAATGCTCCAATTGAGCTAATTAGCTTATTGTGAGAATATTGCAATTGTCTGACAAAAGTGAAAAATGTAAATTTCCAATTTCAACCAAACATGCTAGAGATGCTCCAATTGAGCTAATTAGCTTATTGTGAGAATATTACAAACGTCTGACAAAAGTGAAAAATGTAAATTTCCAATTTCAACCAAACAAGCTAGAAATGCTCCAATTGAGCTAATTAGCTTATTGTGAGAATATTACAAACGTCTGACAAAACTGAATAATGTAAATTTACAATTTCCACCAAACATGCTAGAAATGCTCCAATTGAGCTAATTAGCTTATTGTGAAAATATTACAAACGTCTGACAAACATGATAAATGTAAATTTCCAATTTCAACCAAACATGCTAGAAATGCTCTAATTGAGCTAATTAGCTTATTGTGAGAATATTACAAACGTCTGACAACACTGAAAAATGTAAATTTCCAATTTCAACCAAACATGCTAGAAATGCTCCAATTGAGCTAATTAGCTTATTGTGAGAATATTGCAATTGTCTGACAAAAGTGAAAAATGTAAATTTCCAATTTCAACCAAACATGCTAGAGATGCTCCAATTGAGCTAATTAGCTTATTGTGAGAATATTACAAACGTCTGACAAAAGTGAAAAATGTAAATTTCCAATTTCAACCAAACATGCTAGAAATGCTCCAATTGAGCTAATTAGCTTATTGTGAGAATATTACAAACGTCTGACAAAACTGAATAATGTAAATTTTCAATTTCAACCAAACATGCTAGAAATGCTCCAATTGAGCTAATTAGCTTATTGTGAGAATATTACAAACGTCTGACAACACTGAAAAATGTAAATTTCCAATTTCAACCAAACATGCTAGAAATGCTCCAATTGAGCTAATTAGCTTATTGTGAAAATATTACAAACGTCTGACAAACATGATAAATGTAAATTTCCAATTTCAACCAAACATGCTAGAAATGCTCTAATTGAGCTAATTAGCTTATTGTGAGAATATTACAAACGTCTGACAAAACTGAAAAATGTAAATTTCCAATTTTAACCAAACATGCTAGAAATGCTCCAATTGAGCTAATTAGCTTATTGTGAGAATATTACAAACGTATGACAACACTGAAAAATGTAAATTTCCAATTTTAACCAAACATGCTAGAAACGCTCCAATTGAGCTAATTAGCTTATTGTGAGAATATTGCAATTGTCTGACAAAAGTGAAAAATGTAAATTTCCAATTTCAACCAAACATGCTAGAAATGCTCCAATTGAGCTAATTAGCTTATTGTGAGAATATTACAAACGTCTGACAAACATCATAAATATAAATTTCCAATTTGAACCAAACATGCTAGAAATGCTCTAATTGAGCTAATTAGCTTAATGTGAGAATATTACAAACGTCTGACAAAACTGAAAAATGTAAATTTCCAATTTCAACCAAACATGCTAGAAATGCTCAAATTGCGCAAATAAGCCTACTGTAGGAATTTTACAAACGTCTGACAAAACTGAAAAATGTAAATTTCCAATTTCAACCAAACATGCTAGAAATGCTCCAATTGAGCTAATTAGCTTATTGTGAGAATATTACAAACGTCTGACAAAACTGAAAAATGTAATTTTCCAATTTCAACCAAACATGCTAGAAATGCTCCAATTGAGCTAATTCTATTAGAGAATATTACAAACGTCTGACAAAACTGAAAAATGTAATTTTCCAATTTCAACCAAACATGCTAGAAATGCTCCAATTGAGCTAATTAGCTTATTGTGAAAATATTACAAACGTCTGACAAACATGATAAATGTAAATTTACAATTTCAACCAAACATGCTAGAAATGCTCTAATTGAGCTAATTAGCTTATTGTGAGAATATTACAAACGTCTGACAAAACTGAAAAATGTAAATTTCCAATTTCAACCAAACATGCTAGAAATGCTCCAATTGAGCTAATTAGCTTATTGTGAGAATATTACAAACGTCTGACAACACTGAAAAATTCAAAATTCCAATATCAACCAAACATGCTAGAAATGCTCCAATTGAGCTAATTAGCTTATTGTGAAAATATTGCAATTGTCTGACAAAAGTGAAAAATGTAAATTTCCAATTTCAACCAAACATGCTAGAAATGCTCCAATTGAGCTAATTAGCTTATTGTGAGAATATTACAAACGTCTGACAAAAGTGAAAAATGTAAATTTCCAATTTCAACCAAACATGCTAGAAATGCTCCAATTGAGCTAATTAGATTATTGTGAGAATATTACAAACGTCTGTCAAATATGATAAATATAAATTTCCAATTTCAACCAAACATGCTAGAAATGCTCTAATTGAGCTAATTAGTTTATTGTGAGAATATTACAAACGTCTGACAAAACTGAAAATGTAAATTTCCAATTTCAACCAAACATGCTAGAAATGCTCAAATTGCGCAAATAAGCCTACTGTAGGAATTTTACAAACGTCTGACAAAACTGAAAAATGTAAATTTCCAATTTCAACCAAAAATGCTAGAAATGCTCCAATTGAGCTAATTAGCTTATTGTGAGAATATGAAAAACGTCTGACAAAACTGAAAAATGTAATTTTCCAATTTCAACAAAACATGCTAGAAATGCTCTAATTGAGCTAATTAGCTTATTGTGAGAATATTACAAACGTCTGACAAAACTGAAAAATGTAAATTTCCAATTTCAACCAAACATGCTAGAAATGCTCCAATTGAGCTAATTAGCTTATTGTGAGAATATTGCAATTGTCTGACAAAACTGAAAAATGTAAATTTCCATTTTTAACCAAACATGCTAGAAATGCTCCAATTGAGCTAATTAGCTTATTGTGAGAATATTACAAACGTCTGACAACACTGAAAAATGTAAATTTCCAATTTCAACCAAACATGCTAGAAATGCTCCAATTGAGCTAATTAGCTTATTGTGAGAATATTGCAATTGTCTGACAAAAGTGAAAAATGTAAATTTCCAATTTCAACCAAACATGCTAGAGATGCTCCAATTGAGCTAATTAGCTTATTGTGAGAATATTACAAACGTCTGACAAAAGTGAAAAATGTAAATTTCCAATTTCAACCAAACAAGCTAGAAATGCTCCAATTGAGCTAATTAGCTTATTGTGAGAATATTACAAACGTCTGACAACACTGAAAAATGTAAATTTCCAATTTCAACCAAACATGCTAGAAATGCTCCAATTGAGCTAATTAGCTTATTGTGAGAATATTGCAATTGTCTGACAAAAGTGAAAAATGTAAATTTCCAATTTCAACCAAACATGCTAGAGATGCTCCAATTGAGCTAATTAGCTTATTGTGAGAATATTGCAATTGTCTGACAAAACTGAAAAATGTAAATTTCCATTTTTAACCAAACATGCTAGAAATGCTCCAATTGAGCTAATTAGCTTATTGTGAGAATATTACAAACGTCTGACAAAACTGAAAAATGTAAATTTCCAATTTCAACCAAACATGCTAGAAATGCTCAAATTGCGCAAATAAGCCTACTGTAGGAATTTTACAAACGTCTGACAAAACTGAAAAATGTAAATTTCCAATTTCAACCAAACATGCTAGAAATGCTCCAATTGAGCTAATTAGCTTATTGTGAGAATATTGCAATTGTCTGACAAAAGTGAAAAATGTAAATTTCCAATTTCAACCAAACATGCTAGAAATGCTCCAATTGAGCTAATTAGCTTATTGTGAGAATATTACAAACGTCTGACAACACTGAAAAATGTAAATTTCCAATTTCAACCAAACATGCTAGAGATGCTCCAATTGAGCTAATTAGCTTATTGTGAGAATATTACAAACGTCTGACAAAAGTGAAAAATGTAAATTTCCAATTTCAACCAAACATGCTAGAAATGCTCCAATTGAGCTAATTAGCTTATTGTGAGAATATTACAAACGTCTGACAAAACTGAATAATGTAAATTTTCAATTTCAACCAAACATGCTAGAAATGCTCCAATTGAGCTAATTAGCTTATTGTGAGAATATTACAAACGTCTGACAACACTGAAAAATGTAAATTTCCAATTTCAACCAAACATGCTAGAAATGCTCCAATTGAGCTAATTAGCTTATTGTGAAAATATTACAAACGTCTGACAAACATGATAAATGTAAATTTCCAATTTCAACCAAACATGCTAGAAATGCTCTAATTGAGCTAATTAGCTTATTGTGAGAATATTACAAACGTCTGACAAAACTGAAAAATGTAAATTTCCAATTTTAACCAAACATGCTAGAAATGCTCCAATTGAGCTAATTAGCTTATTGTGAGAATATTACAAACGTATGACAACACTGAAAAATGTAAATTTCCAATTTCAACCAAACATGCTAGAAACGCTCCAATTGAGCTAATTAGCTTATTGTGAGAATATTGCAATTGTCTGACAAAAGTGAAAAATGTAAATTTCCAATTTCAACCAAACATGCTAGAAATGCTCCAATTGAGCTAATTAGCTTATTGTGAGAATATTACAAACGTCTGACAAACATCATAAATATAAATTTCCAATTTGAACCAAACATGCTAGAAATGCTCTAATTGAGCTAATTAGCTTAATGTGAGAATATTACAAACGTCTGACAAAACTGAAAAATGTAAATTTCCAATTTCAACCAAACATGCTAGAAATGCTCAAATTGCGCAAATAAGCCTACTGTAGGAATTTTACAAACGTCTGACAAAACTGAAAAATGTAAATTTCCAATTTCAACCAAACATGCTAGAAATGCTCCAATTGAGCTAATTAGCTTATTGTGAGAATATTACAAACGTCTGACAAAACTGAAAAATGTAATTTTCCAATTTCAACCAAACATGCTAGAAATGCTCCAATTGAGCTAATTCTATTAGAGAATATTACAAACGTCTGACAAAACTGAAAAATGTAATTTTCCAATTTCAACCAAACATGCTAGAAATGCTCCAATTGAGCTAATTAGCTTATTGTGAAAATATTACAAACGTCTGACAAACATGATAAATGTAAATTTCCAATTTCAACCAAACATGCTAGAAATGCTCTAATTGAGCTAATTAGCTTATTGTGAGAATATTACAAACGTCTGACAAAACTGAAAAATGTAAATTTCCAATTTCAACCAAACATGCTAGAAATGCTCCAATTGAGCTAATTAGCTTATTGTGAGAATATTACAAACGTCTGACAACACTGAAAAATTCAAATTTCCAATATCAACCAAACATGCTAGAAATGCTCCAATTGAGCTAATTAGCTTATTGTGAAAATATTGCAATTGTCTGACAAAAGTGAAAAATGTAAATTTCCAATTTCAACCAAACATGCTAGAAATGCTCCAATTGAGCTAATTAGCTTACTGTGAGAATATTACAAACGTCTGACAAAAGTGAAAAATGTAAATTTCCAATTTCAACCAAACATGCTAGAAATGCTCCAATTGAGCTAATTAGATTATTGTGAGAATATTACAAACGTCTGTCAAATATGATAAATATAAATTTCCAATTTCAACCAAACATGCTAGAAATGCTCTAATTGAGCTAATTAGTTTATTGTGAGAATATTACAAACGTCTGACAAAACTGAAAATGTAAATTTCCAATTTCAACCAAACATGCTAGAAATGCTCAAATTGCGCAAATAAGCCTACTGTAGGAATTTTACAAACGTCTGACAAAACTGAAAAATGTAAATTTCCAATTTCAACCAAAAATGCTAGAAATGCTCCAATTGAGCTAATTAGCTTATTGTGAGAATATGAAAAACGTCTGACAAAACTGAAAAATGTAATTTTCCAATTTCAACAAAACATGCTAGAAATGCTCTAATTGAGCTAATTAGCTTATTGTGAGAATATTACAAACGTCTGACAAAACTGAAAAATGTAAATTTCCAATTTCAACCAAACATGCTAGAAATGCTCCAATTGAGCTAATTAGCTTATTGTGAGAATATTGCAATTGTCTGACAAAACTGAAAAATGTAAATTTCCATTTTTAACCAAACATGCTAGAAATGCTCCAATTGAGCTAATTAGCTTATTGTGAGAATATTACAAACGTCTGACAACACTGAAAAATGTAAATTTCCAATTTCAACCAAACATGCTAGAAATGCTCCAATTGAGCTAATTAGCTTATTGTGAGAATATTGCAATTGTCTGACAAAAGTGAAAAATGTAATTTTCCAAATTCAACCAAACATGCTAGAGATGCTCCAATTGAGCTAATTAGCTTATTGTGAGAATATTACAAACGTCTGACAAAAGTGAAAAATGTAAATTTCCAATTTCAACCAAACAAGCTAGAAATGCTCCAATTGAGCTAATTAGCTTATTGTGAGAATATTACAAACGTCTGACAAAACTGAATAATGTAAATTTACAATTTCCACCAAACATGCTAGAAATGCTCCAATTGAGCTAATTAGCTTATTGTGAAAATATTACAAACGTCTGACAAACATGATAAATGTAAATTTCCAATTTCAACCAAACATGCTAGAAATGCTCTAATTGAGCTAATTAGCTTATTGTGAGAATATTACAAACGTCTGACAACACTGAAAAATGTAAATTTCCAATTTCAACCAAACATGCTAGAAATGCTCCAATGGAGCTAATTAGCTTATTGTGAGAATATTACAAACGTCTGACAACACTGAAAAATGTAAATTTCCAATTTCAACCAAACATGCTAGAAATGCTCCAATTGAGCTAATTAGCTTATTGTGAGAATATTGCAATTGTCTGACAAAAGTGAAAAATGTAAATTTCCAATTTCAACCAAACATGCTAGAAATGCTCCAATTGAGCTAATTAGCTTATTGTGAGAATATTACAAACGTCTGACAAAAGTGAAAAATGTAAATTTCCAATTTCAACCAAACATGCTAGAAATGCTCCAATTGAGCTAATTAGCTTATTGTGAGAATATTACAAACGTCTGACAAACATGATAAATATAAATTTCCAATTTCAACCAAACATGCTAGAAATGCTCTAATTGAGCTAATTAGCTTATTGTGAGAATATTACAAACGTCTGACAAACATGATAAATATAAATTTCCAATTTCAACCAAACATGCTAGAAATGCTCTAATTGAGCTAATTAGCTTATTGTGAGAATATTACAAACGTCTGACAAAACTGAAAAATGTAAATTTCCAATTTCAACCAAACATGCTAGAAATGCTCAAATTGCGCAAATAAGCCTACTGTAGGAATTTTACAAACGTCTGACAAAACTGAAAAATGTAAATTTCCAATTTCAACCAAACATGCTAGAAATGCTCCAATTGAGCTAATTAGCTTATTGTGAGAATATTGCAATTGTCTGACAAAAGTGAAAAATGTAAATTTCCAATTTCAACCAAACATGCTAGAAATGCTCCAATTGAGCTAATTAGCTTATTGTGAGAATATTACAAACGTCTGACAAAAGTGAAAAATGTAAATTTCCAATTTCAAACAAACATGCTAGAAATGCTCCAATTGAGCTAATTAGCTTATTGTGAGAATATTACAAACGTCTGACAAAACTGAAAAATGTAAATTTCCAATTTCAACCAAACATGCTAGAAATGCTCCAATTGAGCTAATTAGCTTATTGTGAGAATATTACAAACGTCTGACAAAACTGAATAATGTAAATTTCCAATTTCAACCAAACATGCTAGAAATGCTCCAATTGAGCTAATTAGCTTATTGTGAGAATATTACAAACGTCTGACAAAACTGAAAAATGCAAATTTCCAATTTCAACCAAACATGCTAGAAATGCTCCAATTGAGCTAATTAGCTTATTGTGAAAATATTACAAACGTCTGACAAACATGATAAATGTGAATTTCCAATTTCAACCAAACATGCTAGAAATGCTCTAATTGAGCTAATTAGCTTATTGTGAGAATATTACAAACGTCTGACAAAACTGAATAATGTAAATTTCCAATTTCAACCAAACATGCTAGAAATGCTCCAATTGAGCTAATTAGCTTATTGTGAGAATATTGCAATTGTCTGACAAAAGTGAAAAATGTAAATTTCCAATTTCAACCAAACATGCTAGAAATGCTCCAATTGAGCTAATTAGCTTATTGTGAGAATATTACAAACGTCTGACAAAAGTGAAAAATGTAAATTTCCAATTTCAACCAAACAAGTTAGAAATGCTCCAATTGAGCTAATTAGCTTATTGTGAGAATATTACAAACGTCTGACAAACATGATAAATATAAATTTCCAATTTCAACCAAACATGCTATAAATGCTCCAATTGAGCTAATTAGCTTATTGTGAGAATATTACAAACGTCTGACAAAACTGAAAAATGTAAATTTCTAATTTCAACCAAACATGCTAGAAATGCTCCAATTGAGCTAATTAGCTTATTGTGAGAATATTGCAATTGTCTGACAAAAGTGAAAAATGTAAATTTCCAATTTCAACCAAACATGCTAGAAATGCTCCAATTGAGCTAATTAGCTTATTGTGAGAATATTACAAACGTCTGACAAAACTGAAAAATGTAATTTTCCAATTTCAACCAAACATGCTAGAAATGCTCCAAATGAGCTAATTAGCTTATTGTGAGAATATTACAAACGTCTGACAAAACTGAAAAATGTAAATTTCTAATTTCAACCAAACATGCTAGAAATGCTCCAATTGAGCTAATTAGCTTATTGTGAGAATATTGCAATTGTCTGACAAAAGTGAAAAATGTAAATTTCCAATTTCAACCAAACATGCTAGAAATGCTCCAATTGAGCTAATTAGCTTATTGTGAGAATATTACAAACGTCTGACAAAATTGAAAAATGTAAATTTCCAATTTCAACCAAACATGCTAGAAATGCTCCAATTGAGCTAATTAGCTTATTGTGAGAATATTACAAACGTCAGACAAAACTGAAAAATGTAAATTTTCAATTTCAACCAAACATGCTAGAAATGCTCCAATTGAGCTAATTAGCTTATTGTGAGAATATTACAAACGTCTGACAACACTGAAAAATGTAAATTTCCAATTTCAACCAAACATGCTAGAAATGCTCCAATTGAGCTAATTAGCTTATTGGGAAAATATTACAAACGTCTGACAAACATGATAAATGTAAACTTCCAATTTCAACCAAACATGCTAGAAATGCTCCAATTGAGCTAATTAGCTTATTGTGAGAATATGCTAGAATCTCCATTTGAAATGCTAGAAATGCTCCAATTGAGCTAATTAGCTTATTGTGAGAATATTACAAACGTCTGACAACACTGAAAAATTCAAATTTCCAATTTCAACCAAACATGCTAGAAATGCTCCAATTGAGCTAATTAGCTTATTGTGAGAATATTGCAATTGTCTGACAAAAGTGAAAAATGTAAATTTCCAATTTCAACCAAACATGCTAGAAATGCTTCAATTGAGCTAATTAGCTTATTGTGAGAATATTAAAAACGTCTGACAAAACTGAAAAATGTAATTTTCCAATTTCAACCAAACATGCTAGAAATGCTCCAATTGAGCTAATTAGCTTATTGTGAGAATATTACAAACGTCTGACAAAACTGAAAAATGTAAATTTCCAATTTCAACCAAACATGCTAGAAATGCTCCAATTGAGCTAATTAGCTTATTGTGAGAATATTGCAATTGTCTGACAAAAGTGAAAAATGTAAATTTCCAATTTCAACCAAACATGCTAGAAATGCTCCAATTGAGCTAATTAGCTTATTGTGAGAATATTACAAACTTCTGACAAAAGTGAAAAATGTAAATTTTCAATTTCAACCAAACATGCTAGAAATGCTCCAATTGAGCTAATTAGCTTATTGTGAGAATATTGCAATTGTCTGACAAAAGTGAAAAATGTAAATTTCCAATTTCAACCAAACATGCTAGAAATGCTCCAATTGAGCTAATTAGCTTATTGTGAGAATATTACAAACGTCTGACTAAAGTGAAAAATGTAAATTTCCAATTTCAACCAAACATGCTAGAAATGCTCCAATTGAGCTAATTAGCTTATTGTGAGAATATTACAAACGTCTGACAAAAGTGAAAAATGTAAATTTCCAATTTCAACCAAACAAGTTAGAAATGCTCCAATTGAGCTAATTAGCTTATTGTGAGAATATTACAAACGTCTGACAAACATGATAAATATAAATTTCCAATTTCAACCAAACATGCTAGAAATGCTCCAATTGAGCTAATTAGCTTATTGTGAGAATATTACAAACGTCTGACAAAACTGAAAAATGTAAATTTCGAATTTCAACCAAACATGCTAGAAATGCTCAAATTGCGCAAATAAGCCTACTGTAGGAATTTTACAAACGTCTGACAAAACTGAAAAATGTAAATTTCCAATTTCAACCAAACATGCTAGAAATGCTCCAATTGAGCTAATTAGCTTATTGTGAGAATATTACAAACGTCTGACAAAACTGAAAAATGTAAATTTCCAATTTCAACCAAACATGCTAGAAATGCTCCAATTGAGCTAATTAACTTATTGTGAGAGTATTACAAACGTCTGACAACACTGAAAAATGTAAATTTCCAATTTCAACCAAACATGCTAGAAATGCTCCAATTGAGCTAATTAGCTTATTGTGAGAATATTGCAATTGTCTGACAAAAGTGAAAAATGTAAATTTCCAATTTCAACCAAACATGCTAGAAATGCTCCAATTGAGCTAATTAGCTTATTGTGAAAATATTACAAACGTCTGACAAAACTGAAAAATGTAAATTTCCATATTCAACCAAACATGCTAGAAATGCTCCAATTGAGGTAATTAGCTTATTGTGAGAATATTAAAAACGTCTGACAAAACTGAAAAATGTAATTTTCCAATTTCAACCAAACATGCTAGAAATGCTCCAATTGAGGTAATTAGCTTATTGTGAGAATATTACAAACGTCTGACAAACATGATAAATATAAATTTCCAATTTCAACCAAACATGCTAGAAATGCTCTAATTGAGCTAATTAGCTTATTGTGAGAATATTACAAACGTCTGACAAAACTGAAAAATGTAAACTTCCAATTTCAACCAAACATGCTAGAAATGCTCCAATTGAGCTAATTAGCTTATTGTGAGAATATTACAAACGTCTGACAAACATGATAAATATAAATTTCCAATTTCAACCAAACATGCTAGAAATGCTCTAATTGAGCTAATTAGCTTATTGTGAGAATATTACAAACGTCTGACAAAACTGAAAAATGTAAATTTCCAATTTCAACCAAACATGCTAGAAATGCTCCAATTGAGCTAATTCTATTAGAGAATATTACAAACGTCTGACAAAACTGAAAAATGTATTTTTCCAATTTCAACCAAACATGCTAGAAATGCTCCAATTGAGCTAATTAGCTTATTGTGAAAATATTACAAACGTCTGACAAACATGATAAATGTAAATTTCCAATTTCAACCAAACATGCTAGAAATGCTCTATTTGAGCTAATTAACTTATTGTGAGAATATTACAAACGTCTGACAAAACTGAAAAATGTAAATTTCCAATTTCAACCAAACATGCTAGAAATGCTCCAATTGAGCTAATTAGCTTATTGTGAGAATATTACAAACGTCTGACAACACTGAAAAATTCAACTTTCCAATATCAACCAAACATGCTAGAAATGCTCCGATTGAGCAAATTAGCTTATTGTGAAAATATTGCAATTGTCTGACAAAAGTGAAAAATGTAAATTTCCAATTTCAACCAAACATTCTAGAAATGCTCCAAATGAGCTAATTAGCTTATTGTGAGAATATTACAAACGTCTGACAAAAGTGAAAAATGTAAATTTCCAATTTCAACCAAACATGCTAGAAATGCTCCAATTGAGCTAATTAGCTTATTGTGAGAATATTACAAACGTCTGACAAATATGATAAATATAAATTTCCAATTTCAACCAAACATGCTAGAAATGCTCTAATTGAGCTAATTAGCTTATTGTGAGAATATTACAAACGTCTGACAAAACTGAAAATGTAAATTTCCAATTTCAACCAAACATGCTAGAAATGCTCAAATTGCGCAAATAAGCCTACAGTAGGAATTTTACAAACGTCTGACAAAACTGAAAAATGTAAATTTCCAATTTCAACCAAACATACTAGAAATGCTCTAATTGAGCTCATTAGCTTATTGTGAGAATATTACAAACGTCTGACAAAACTGAAAAATGTAAATTTCCAATTTCAACCAAACATGCTAGAAATGCTCCAATTGAGCTAATTAGCTTATTGTGAGAATATTGCAATTGTCTGACAAAACTGAAAAATGTAATTTTCCAATTTCAACCAAACATGCTAGAAATGCTCCAATTGAGCTAATTCTATTAGAGAATATTACAAACGTCTGACAAAACTGAAAAATGTAATTTTCCAATTTCAACCAAACATGCTAGAAATGCTCCAATTGAGCTAATTAGCTTATTGTGAGAATATTACAAACGTCTGACAAAACTGAAAAATGTAATTTTCCAATTTCAACCAAACATGCTAGAAATGCTCCAAATGAGCTAATTAGCTTATTGTGAGAATATTACAAACGTCTGACAAAACTGAAAAATGTAAATTTCTAATTTCAACCAAACATGCTAGAAATGCTCCAATTGAGCTAATTAGCTTATTGTGAGAATATTGCAATTGTCTGACAAAAGTGAAAAATGTAAATTTCCAATTTCAACCAAACATGCTAGAAATGCTCCAATTGAGCTAATTAGCTTATTGTGAGAATATTACAAACGTCTGACAAAATTGAAAAATGTAAATTTCCAATTTCAACCAAACATGCTAGAAATGCTCCAATTGAGCTAATTAGCTTATTGTGAGAATATTACAAACGTCAGACAAAACTGAAAAATGTAAATTTTCAATTTCAACCAAACATGCTAGAAATGCTCCAATTGAGCTAATTAGCTTATTGTGAGAATATTACAAACGTCTGACAACACTGAAAAATGTAAATTTCCAATTTCAACCAAACATGCTAGAAATGCTCCAATTGAGCTAATTAGCTTATTGGGAAAATATTACAAACGTCTGACAAACATGATAAATGTAAACTTCCAATTTCAACCAAACATGCTAGAAATGCTCCAATTGAGCTAATTAGCTTATTGTGAGAATATGCTAGAATCTCCATTTGAAATGCTAGAAATGCTCCAATTGAGCTAATTAGCTTATTGTGAGAATATTACAAACGTCTGACAACACTGAAAAATTCAAATTTCCAATTTCAACCAAACATGCTAGAAATGCTCCAATTGAGCTAATTAGCTTATTGTGAGAATATTGCAATTGTCTGACAAAAGTGAAAAATGTAAATTTCCAATTTCAACCAAACATGCTAGAAATGCTTCAATTGAGCTAATTAGCTTATTGTGAGAATATTAAAAACGTCTGACAAAACTGAAAAATGTAATTTTCCAATTTCAACCAAACATGCTAGAAATGCTCCAATTGAGCTAATTAGCTTATTGTGAGAATATTACAAACGTCTGACAAAACTGAAAAATGTAAATTTCCAATTTCAACCAAACATGCTAGAAATGCTCCAATTGAGCTAATTAGCTTATTGTGAGAATATTGCAATTGTCTGACAAAAGTGAAAAATGTAAATTTCCAATTTCAACCAAACATGCTAGAAATGCTCCAATTGAGCTAATTAGCTTATTGTGAGAATATTACAAACTTCTGACAAAAGTGAAAAATGTAAATTTTCAATTTCAACCAAACATGCTAGAAATGCTCCAATTGAGCTAATTAGCTTATTGTGAGAATATTGCAATTGTCTGACAAAAGTGAAAAATGTAAATTTCCAATTTCAACCAAACATGCTAGAAATGCTCCAATTGAGCTAATTAGCTTATTGTGAGAATATTACAAACGTCTGACTAAAGTGAAAAATGTAAATTTCCAATTTCAACCAAACATGCTAGAAATGCTCCAATTGAGCTAATTAGCTTATTGTGAGAATATTACAAACGTCTGACAAAAGTGAAAAATGTAAATTTCCAATTTCAACCAAACAAGTTAGAAATGCTCCAATTGAGCTAATTAGCTTATTGTGAGAATATTACAAACGTCTGACAAACATGATAAATATAAATTTCCAATTTCAACCAAACATGCTAGAAATGCTCCAATTGAGCTAATTAGCTTATTGTGAGAATATTACAAACGTCTGACAAAACTGAAAAATGTAAATTTCGAATTTCAACCAAACATGCTAGAAATGCTCAAATTGCGCAAATAAGCCTACTGTAGGAATTTTACAAACGTCTGACAAAACTGAAAAATGTAAATTTCCAATTTCAACCAAACATGCTAGAAATGCTCCAATTGAGCTAATTAGCTTATTGTGAGAATATTACAAACGTCTGACAAAACTGAAAAATGTAAATTTCCAATTTCAACCAAACATGCTAGAAATGCTCCAATTGAGCTAATTAACTTATTGTGAGAGTATTACAAACGTCTGACAACACTGAAAAATGTAAATTTCCAATTTCAACCAAACATGCTAGAAATGCTCCAATTGAGCTAATTAGCTTATTGTGAGAATATTGCAATTGTCTGACAAAAGTGAAAAATGTAAATTTCCAATTTCAACCAAACATGCTAGAAATGCTCCAATTGAGCTAATTAGCTTATTGTGAAAATATTACAAACGTCTGACAAAACTGAAAAATGTAAATTTCCATATTCAACCAAACATGCTAGAAATGCTCCAATTGAGGTAATTAGCTTATTGTGAGAATATTAAAAACGTCTGACAAAACTGAAAAATGTAATTTTCCAATTTCAACCAAACATGCTAGAAATGCTCCAATTGAGGTAATTAGCTTATTGTGAGAATATTACAAACGTCTGACAAACATGATAAATATAAATTTCCAATTTCAACCAAACATGCTAGAAATGCTCTAATTGAGCTAATTAGCTTATTGTGAGAATATTACAAACGTCTGACAAAACTGAAAAATGTAAACTTCCAATTTCAACCAAACATGCTAGAAATGCTCCAATTGAGCTAATTAGCTTATTGTGAGAATATTACAAACGTCTGACAAACATGATAAATATAAATTTCCAATTTCAACCAAACATGCTAGAAATGCTCTAATTGAGCTAATTAGCTTATTGTGAGAATATTACAAACGTCTGACAAAACTGAAAAATGTAAATTTCCAATTTCAACCAAACATGCTAGAAATGCTCCAATTGAGCTAATTCTATTAGAGAATATTACAAACGTCTGACAAAACTGAAAAATGTATTTTTCCAATTTCAACCAAACATGCTAGAAATGCTCCAATTGAGCTAATTAGCTTATTGTGAAAATATTACAAACGTCTGACAAACATGATAAATGTAAATTTCCAATTTCAACCAAACATGCTAGAAATGCTCTATTTGAGCTAATTAACTTATTGTGAGAATATTACAAACGTCTGACAAAACTGAAAAATGTAAATTTCCAATTTCAACCAAACATGCTAGAAATGCTCCAATTGAGCTAATTAGCTTATTGTGAGAATATTACAAACGTCTGACAACACTGAAAAATTCAACTTTCCAATATCAACCAAACATGCTAGAAATGCTCCGATTGAGCAAATTAGCTTATTGTGAAAATATTGCAATTGTCTGACAAAAGTGAAAAATGTAAATTTCCAATTTCAACCAAACATTCTAGAAATGCTCCAATTGAGCTAATTAGCTTATTGTGAGAATATTACAAACGTCTGACAAAAGTGAAAAATGTAAATTTCCAATTTCAACCAAACATGCTAGAAATGCTCCAATTGAGCTAATTAGCTTATTGTGAGAATATTACAAACGTCTGACAAATATGATAAATATAAATTTCCAATTTCAACCAAACATGCTAGAAATGCTCTAATTGAGCTAATTAGCTTATTGTGAGAATATTACAAACGTCTGACAAAACTGAAAATGTAAATTTCCAATTTCAACCAAACATGCTAGAAATGCTCAAATTGCGCAAATAAGCCTACTGTAGGAATTTTACAAACGTCTGACAAAACTGAAAAATGTAAATTTCCAATTTCAACCAAACATACTAGAAATGCTCTAATTGAGCTCATTAGCTTATTGTGAGAATATTACAAACGTCTGACAAAACTGAAAAATGTAAATTTCCAATTTCAACCAAACATGCTAGAAATGCTCCAATTGAGCTAATTAGCTTATTGTGAGAATATTGCAATTGTCTGACAAAACTGAAAAATGTAATTTTCCAATTTCAACCAAACATGCTAGAAATGCTCCAATTGAGCTAATTCTATTAGAGAATATTACAAACGTCTGACAAAACTGAAAAATGTAATTTTCCAATTTCAACCAAACATGCTAGAAATGCTCCAATTGAGCTAATTAGCTTATTGTGAGAATATTACAAACGTCTGACAAACATGATAAATGTAAATTTCCAATTTCAACCAAACATGCTAGAAATGCTCTAATTGAGCTAATTAGCTTATAGTGAGAATATTACAAACGTCTGACAAAACTGAAAAATGTAAATTTCCAATTTCAACCAAACATGCTAGAGATGCTCCAATTGAGCTAATTAGCTTATTGTGAGAATATTACAAACGTCTGACAAAAGTGAAAAATGTAAATTTCCAATTTCAACCAAACATGCTAGAAATGCTCCAATTGAGCTAATTAGCTTATTGTGAGAATATTACAAACGTCTGACAAAACTGAATAATGTAAATTTTCAATTTCAACCAAACATGCTAGAAATGCTCCAATTGAGCTAATTAGCTTATTGTGAGAATATTACAAACGTCTGACAACACTGAAAAATGTAAATTTCCAATTTCAACCAAACATGCTAGAAATGCTCCAATTGAGCTAATTAGCTTATTGTGAAAATATTACAAACGTCTGACAAACATGATAAATGTAAATTTCCAATTTCAACCAAACATGCTAGAAATGCTCTAATTGAGCTAATTAGCTTATTGTGAGAATATTACAAACGTCTGACAAAACTGAAAAATGTAAATTTCCAATTTTAACCAAACATGCTAGAAATGCTCCAATTGAGCTAATTAGCTTATTGTGAGAATATTACAAACGTATGACAACACTGAAAAATGTAAATTTCCAGTTTCAACCAAACATGCTAGAAACGCTCCAATTGAGCTAATTAGCTTATTGTGAGAATATTGCAATTGTCTGACAAAAGTGAAAAATGTAAATTTCCAAATTCAACCAAACATGCTAGAAATGCTCCAATTGAGCTAATTAGCTTATTGTGAGAATATTACAAACGTCTGACAAACATCATAAATATAAATTTCCAATTTGAACCAAACATGCTAGAAATGCTCTAATTGAGCTAATTAGCTTAATGTGAGAATATTACAAACGTCTGACAAAACTGAAAAATGTAAATTTCCAATTTCAACCAAACATGCTAGAAATGCTCAAATTGCGCAAATAAGCCTACTGTAGGAATTTTACAAACGTCTGACAAAACTGAAAAATGTAAATTTCCAATTTCAACCAAACATGCTAGAAATGCTCCAATTGAGCTAATTAGCTTATTGTGAGAATATTACAAACGTCTGACAAAACTGAAAAATGTAATTTTCCAATTTCAACCAAACATGCTAGAAATGCTCCAATTGAGCTAATTCTATTAGAGAATATTACAAACGTCTGACAAAACTGAAAAATGTAATTTTCCAATTTCAACCAAACATGCTAGAAATGCTCCAATTGAGCTAATTAGCTTATTGTGAGAATATTACAAACGTCTGACAAACATGATAAATGTAAATTTCCAATTTCAACCAAACATGCTAGAAATGCTCTAATTGAGCTAATTAGCTTATAGTGAGAATATTACAAACGTCTGACAAAACTGAAAAATGTAAATTTCCAATTTCAACCAAACATGCTAGAAACGCTCCAATTGAGCTAATTAGCTTATTGTGAGAATATTGCAATTGTCTGACAAAAGTGAAAAATGTAAATTTCCAATTTCAACCAAACATGCTAGAAATGCTCCAATTGAGCTAATTAGCTTATTGTGAGAATATTACAAACGTCTGACAAACATCATAAATATAAATTTCCAATTTGAACCAAACATGCTAGAAATGCTCTAATTGAGCTAATTAGCTTAATGTGAGAATATTACAAACGTCTGACAAAACTGAAAAATGTAAATTTCCAATTTCAACCAAACATGCTAGAAATGCTCAAATTGCGCAAATAAGCCTACTGTAGGAATTTTACAAACGTCTGACAAAACTGAAAAATGTAAATTTCCAATTTCAACCAAACATGCTAGAAATGCTCCAATTGAGCTAATTAGCTTATTGTGAGAATATTACAAACGTCTGACAAAACTGAAAAATGTAATTTTCCAATTTCAACCAAACATGCTAGAAATGCTCCAATTGAGCTAATTCTATTAGAGAATATTACAAACGTCTGACAAAACTGAAAAATGTAAATTTCCAATTTCAACCAAACATGCTAGAAATGCTCCAATTGAGCTAATTAGCTTATTGTGAGAATATTACAAACGTCTGACAAACATGATAAATGTAAATTTCCAATTTCAACCAAACATGCTAGAAATGCTCTAATTGAGCTAATTAGCTTATAGTGAGAATATTACAAACGTCTGACAAAACTGAAAAATGTAAATTTCCAATTTCAACCAAACATGCTAGAAATGCTCCAATTGAGCTAATTAGCTTATTGTGAGAATATTACAAACGTCTGACAACACTGAAAAATTCAAATTTCCAATATCAACCAAACATGCTAGAAATGCTCCAATTGAGCTAATTAGCTTATTGTGAAAATATTGCAATTGTCTGACAAAAGTGAAAAATGTAAATTTCCAATTTCAACCAAACATGCTAGAAATGCTCCAATTGAGCTAATTAGCTTATTGTGAGAATATTACAAACGTCTGACAAAAGTGAAAAATGTAAATTTCCAATTTCAACCAAACATGCTAGAAATGCTCCAATTGAGCTAATTAGCTTATTGTGAGAATATTACAAACGTCTGACAAACATCATAAATATAAATTTCCAATTTGAACCAAACATGCTAGAAATGCTCTAATTGAGCTAATTAGCTTAATGTGAGAATATTACAAACGTCTGACAAAACTGAAAAATGTAAATTTCCAATTTCAACCAAACATGCTAGAAATGCTCAAATTGCGCAAATAAGCCTACTGTAGGAATTTTACAAACGTCTGACAAAACTGAAAAATGTAAATTTCCAATTTCAACCAAACATGCTAGAAATGCTCCAATTGAGCTAATTAGCTTATTGTGAGAATATTACAAACGTCTGACAAAAGTGAAAAATGTAAATTTCCAATTTCAACCAAACATGCTAGAAATGCTCCAATTGAGCTAATTAGATTATTGTGAGAATATTACAAACGTCTGTCAAATATGATAAATATTAATTTCCAATTTCAACCAAACATGCTAGAAATGCTCTAATTGAGCTAATTAGCTTATTGTGAGAATATGAAAAACGTCTGACAAAACTGAAAAATGTAATTTTCCAATTTCAACAAAACATGCTAGAAATGCTCTAATTGAGCTAATTAGCTTATTGTGAGAATATTACAAACGTCTGACAAAACTGAAAAATGTAAATTTCCAATTTCAACCAAACATGCTAGAAATGCTCCAATTGAGCTAATTAGCTTATTGTGAGAATATTGCAATTGTCTGACAAAACTGAAAAATGTAAATTTCCATTTTTAACCAAACATGCTAGAAATGCTCCAATTGAGCTAATTAGCTTATTGTGAGAATATTACAAACGTCTGACA